>NC_046161.1:68898514-69193514 GCF_011064425.1 Rattus rattus | reverse complement strand
TGCGAGGGAGGCCCGGGGCTCCATTTCGATCACCATAAACCAAACCAATAGGAATGACAAAGCTATGGCTTAGTCGTCCCAGGAGTTCAGCACAACCCAACTTGACAAGGACTCTTTAATGCTCAGTGTCGGAAAACATGGGTCCTAACCTGTAGTTAAATGGGTTCTTGCTTTGTGAGCAAAAAGTGCTTATCCAAGGTCCTAGCTAGTTTAAGGTTAAGTCCTTCATCTGACATTTGGTAACTTGCTTGCTTGCTTTTGGTGTGTGTGGTGGGGCATTTAAGACAGTGTTTTGCCACGCACCCCAGCCTAGCCTTGAACTCACAGCCATCTCGCTGCCTCGCTCTCCAGTGTTAGGATACAGGGGTGTACCCTCATACCCAGATAGCCTTGGTGTTTTAAACAACCTGCTTGGCTTCCCAGGGCTCTGAAACTAACAAAGAGCTGAGCTCACCAGGGTAGGGTGCTGACTTGAACAGCTTCATGCTGAAGTAAGCAGATTTGAGGTTTGTGAGAAAATTGAGTGAGCCCATCCCATGTGTACAATTATAGGGAAGAAATGTAGTGTGTGTGTGTGTGTGTGTGTGTGTGTGTGTACGTGTACATGTAGGGCATTTATCTATAATACAGATGTAAACTTACATAAATTTGTTGATAATTTTGTTTTTAAAAGTGACTTAAGGAAAAATAAGAAAAAATAGTGTGGTATATAGTTTCTTGGACTTAAACATTGAGGAGTACCTCTTGCTACTTTTCAACAGTGTGACTTTGAGCACCTGGGGAGTCCTCCGTGAGCACCAGACAAGCCCTGACTGGGCTCCTTCAGGGCAGTGCAGGCTGCAGAAGGAAGGGTGTGGATGGGTGGGTGGGGTGGATAATTTAGTCTCGGAACTCTACCTCACTGTTTATTGCTTCATTCTTCTGTACCTCGTCACTTAAATGTCTATAAAAACTGCTTCTCCCTGTAGAGAGTATACGTCACACAGTGATGTCGCTTGCCCTAATGTGAGCAGAAGTTAGCTCATCATTTTAAAGCCCTCCCTCTTTTTTTATTGGATATTTTATGTATTTACATTTCAAATATTATCCCCTTTCCCGGGTTTCCCCTCCAGAAACTCACTATACCATCCCCCCCCCCCCTGCTTCTATGAGGATGCTCTCCTCCCATCCACCCACTCCCCCGCCCTGGCACTCCCCTACACTGGGGAATTGAGCCTTCACAGGACCAAGGGAGTCTCCTCCTACTGATGCCAGACAATGCCATCTTCTGCTACATATGTGGCTAGAGTCATGGGTCCTTTCATGTGTACTCTTTGGTTGGTGGTTTAGTCCTTGGGAGCTCTGGTGGGGTCTGGTTGGTTGACATTGTTGTTCTTCCTATGGATTGCAAACCCCTTCAGTTCCTTCAGTTCTTTCTCTAACTCCTCCTTTGGGGACCTTGTGCTCAGTCCAATGTGTTTGTCAGGCTCTAGCAAAGCCTCTCAGGAATCAGGATCAGATAAACCACTTAAACAATCCCATAGCTCCTAAAGAAATAGAAGCAGTCATTAAAAGTCTCCCAATCAAAAAAAAAAGGACCAGATGAGTTTAGTGCAGAATTCTATCAGACCTTCAAAGAAGACCTAATACCAGTACTCTTCAAACTATTCCACAAAATAGGAACAGAAGGAACACTGCCCAATTTGCTCTATGAAGCCACAATTCCACTAATACCTAAACCACACAAAGAACCAACAAAGGAAACTTCAGACCAATTTCCCTTAGGAATATCGATGCAAAAATACTCAATAAAATTCTCACAAACCAAATACAAGAACACATCAAAATGATCATTCACCATGATCAAGTAGGCTTCATCTCAGGGATACAGGGATGGTTCAATATATGAAAATCCATCAACATAATCAGTATATAAACAAACTCAAGGAAAAAACACATGATCATCTCATTAGATGCTGAAAAAACAAAATTCAACACCCCTTCATGCTAAAAGTCTTGGAAAGATCAGGAATTCAAGGCCCACACCTAAACATAGTAAAAGCAATATACAGCAAACCAGTAGCCAACATCAAACTAAATGGAGAGAAACTTGAAGCAATTCCACTAAAATCAAGGACTAGACAAGGCTGCCCACTCTCTCCCTACTTACTCAATATAGTTCTCGAAGTCCTAGCCAGAGCAATCAGACAACAAAAGGAGGTCAAAGGAATACAGATTGGAAAGGAGGAAGATGAAATGATAGTATACTTAAGTGACCCCCAAAATTCTCCCAGTGAACTCCTAAGCCTGATAAACAACTTCAGCAAAGAGGCAGGGTATAAAATTAACTCAAACAAACCAGTAGCCTAACTCTACTCAAAGGATAAGCAGACTGAGCAAGAAATTAGGGAAATGACACCCTTTGCAATAGTCACAAATAATATAAAATACCTCAGTGTGACTCTAACCAAACAAGTGAAAGATCTGTATGACAAGACCTTCAAGTCTCTGAAGAAAGAAATGGAAGATCTCAAAAAATGGAAAGACCTCCCATGCTCATGGATTGGCAGGATTAATATAGTAAAAATGGCCATCTTGCTGAAAGCAATCTACAGATCCAATGCAATCCCCATCAAAATTCTCACTCAATTCTTCATAGAGTTAGAAAGGTCAATTTGCAAATTCATTTGGAATAACCAAAAACCCAGGATAGTGAAAACTATCCTCAACAATAAAAGAACTTCTGGGGGACTCACCATTCCTGACCTCAAGCTGAATTACAGAGCAATCGTGATAAAAAACTGTATGATATTGTTACAGAGACAGGCAGGTACATCAGTGGAATAGAATTGAAGACCCAAAAATTAACCCACACGCCTATGGTCACTTGATCTTTGACAAAGGAGCTAAGACCATTCAGTGGAAGAAAGATAGCATTTTCAACGAATGGTGCTGGTTCAACTGGAGGTCAGCATGTAGAAGACAAACCGATCCATTCTTCTCTCCTTGTACAAAGCTCAAGTTCAAGTGGATCAGGGACCTCCACAAAAAACCAGATACACTCAAACTAATAGAAGAGAAAGTGGGGAAGAGCCTCGAACAGATGGGCACAGGGTAAATTTTCCTGAACAGAACAGAACATCAATGGCTTATGCTGTAAGATCAAGAATTGACAAATGGGACCTTATGAAACTGCCAAGCTTCTATAAGGCAAAGGACACTGTTATTAGGACAAAATGGCAACCAACACATGGGGAAAAGATCTTTACCAATCCTACATCTGGTAGAGGGCTAATATCCAACATATTCAAAGAATTCAAGAAGCTAGACTCCAGAGAACCAAATAACCCTATTAAAAATGGGGTACAGAACTAAACAGAATTCTCAACTGAGGAATATCGAATGGCTGAGAAGCACCTAAAGAAATGTTCAACATCCTTAGTCATCAGGGAAATGCAAATCTAAACAACCCTAAGATTCCACCTCACACCAGTCAGAATGGCTAGCATCAAAATCTCAGGCGACAGCAGATGCTGGCAAGGATGTGGAGAAAGAGGAACACTCCTCCTTTGTTGGTGGGATTGCAGACTGGTACAACCTCAGTGTGACTCTAACTTCATGAAATTCTTAGGCAAATGGATGAAACTAGAAAATGTCATCCTGAGTGAGACAACCCAGTTACAAAAGAACACACATGGTATGCACTCACTGATAAGTGGATATTAGCCCCAAAACTCAGAAAACCCAAGATACAATTCACAGACTATATGAAGCTCTAGAAGAAGGAAGTCTAAAATGTGGGTGCTCCAGACCTTCATAGAAGGGGAAACAAAATACTCACGGGAGGTAGAGGGTCAGAAAGAGGGACAGGATCAGGTATTAGCGGAGACGGGATGATATGCAGAAGTTCAGGAAATTGAACAGAGGTGTATAGCAATGGGTGATGGGGAACTGGGGGTAGCCACCAGCAAGTCCCAGATGCCAGGAAAGCAAGAGGCCCCCAGGACTCAACAGGGATGAGATTAGCTGAAATGCCCAACAAAGGAGAGGGGGAACCTGTAGAGACCATATCCAGAGGTTAGGCAAGGCGCCTAGTTGGAGCATGGGGACACCCACTCATCTCCAAATGTTTAACCCAGTATGGCTCCTGTCTAAAGGAAATACAGGGACAAAGAGTGGAGCAGAGCCTGAAGGAAAGGCCATTCAGAGACTGCCCCACCTGGGGATCCATCCCATATATAGACCAAACCCAGACAATATTGTAGATGCCAAGAAGGGCTTGCTGACAGGAACCTGTTACAGCCCTCCCTCCTTTTGATATCTGGTTCTTCAGAGGTTTGCTGACAACCATGTAGTCATGTGCTGCCATCTAGTGGCCACCGTCTATATAACTAAGACACAGTTCTGGGAAAGATGAAGGAAGGGCCCAAGCCTGTCTAGTCATTTGACCTTGGGCACATGGTCATTTACAAAGTTTAAGACTACCCACTTGAGTTACAAAGCCAAACACACACACACACTGAACTCATAATGTTTTAACTATGTTTGCTATCTTGGGCTTACTTCCTCTTATTGATTTTTATAACCAATTTTATAATGTTAATCATTTGTGTGCATGCTTCATTGTGATCAGTCCTTTTTTGTTCTTTTAGTTAGGAGCACAAATAGAAACTGTATGAAGAACTTTATGAGAAACCTTCAGGTTGGTCTGTAAGATTCCTGAACCTTTTTACACTCCTGTCAGTGACACGAATGAAAGATAAACTTCTTTAGGGACTCTCCAATGTTGGTTAAGGCCTTACTTATTTATTTTTTGTTTATTCACTTGTGATGATCCTTCCTCCCCACTCTGTTCTCCCAGGGCTATGTGACAGGCCTATGCCACAGGCTTGGGTTTAAAAAGAAAATGCTATCCTAACTGCCAGAAAGTGATGTTTCGTGATGGTTTTGATCTTCATTTCCCTAGCGACTTAATAAGTTAAGCATATTTTATGTGCTTGTTGGCCATTTGTGTGCCTTGTTATGAGAAATACCTACCCAGGTTGTCTGGCCACTTATTAGCTAATATTTGTATTTCTAAGTTATTTTCTATATATGTTGTGTGTCCCATGTTTCATCTGGGCAACCCTTAATTCCAATTGGCCAGGCCTCATGGCCATGTTTTTATGACTTACTTATCCCATGGAGTCTTCTTCTCTCCCAACCTTCTCTCTCCCTCCTCCTTGACATTTCCTCAGATCCCCAACCTGGGATGCAAAACTTCACTTGTCTCTCTTCTGTCCAGTTATAATCTGTAGGCATCTTAATTCATCAGTTGGGCATAACTTAGCAGCAAGATTACATAGCATCACTTTACGTGAGCATCTCCTCATCCCTGGGGGTCACCAGGGCCAGTTTTTAGCATTACAATGCACAGCAACACACCAAACTTCAACAATCCCAGGACTACCCCAGTATATGGCACCACTCATATTTAAGATGGGTACACACAGATATGCCCAGAGACTTGTATTCTAGGTTCTGCTAAATTCACAATAAAGTCTACAGGTATTAACTGTAGGCATAAATTGTTTCGCAACCTACTTTTAATAAGGGTTCAACCTCTCCTCTGGCCTCCACACAGCAGAGGGAGTGGAAGAGAAAAGTTATCAGGATATGGGGGAGCGGGGAGTGGACCTGTTCAGCAATACTTCTTTGGGGGCGAGCTTGATCTTTCTTCTCAGCACTTCAGTCCCACAGCAAACACCACCTATGATTCAGCAGCTACAGTCCAGTCCTTTGAGCTTGCAGACATCTCGCACGGACTAGCAGCTATAGTTCAATCCTGAAGGAACCGCAAGGCTCACTAACCAGCCTGAGGTGAGGCCTTGGAGGCTGCAAGCTGTTGCAGGAACCTCATGAGCAGTTCTTTGGCAAGTTTCTCTCAATGGCGTCGTTATCGCAGGTTGAGCTCAACAATGCTATGTAAAGTGAACCAATATGTGTGTATCGTTAATGAAGAATAGCGAGGCAGAGCAAATATATATATATATATACGTGTGTGTGTATGTATATATATGTATGTATATATGTATATATGTGTGTGTATATATGTATATATGTATATATGTATGTATATATGTATATATATGTATATATATGTGTGTATATATATTCATTCCTTCATCACAGGTTCTCTCACATGTTTGCTATATCAAAACATCCCTTCACCTGTGTTTGCTTCAGGAAAACACTCTTTCCCGTGTCTGCTTTAGCAAGACATCCTTTCACCTGTGTGCCCCAGCAAAACATTATTTGGCATCACTAACGTTCCAAAGAAACTGGAAGTTTCCACTCCAATTAACAGTCACCAGTAGGTAGGAAGGTGTTTGATTTTGCTAAAGCTGAATTCTCATAGCTCAGCTCCCAGCTATTCAGCCAAGCATTCATGTAGGAGCCGGTGTTTTGTCAATGTGGTGGTTGTTCATAATCTGTGAACACCAGCAAGCGAGGTTATTCTGTGTAGATGTATGTGTCTGTCCGGATTCCCAGCAGTGTCCTGGAAGTTTCCAAAAGCGTGTTATGAATGTCATAGCTGCCTTTTCCTTTTCGTTTTTAACCTAGCTTTATGGGTTTTCCGTGTGGCTGGTGCCTCCGGCAGCTGCGATATTAAACTCTTACTTTTCACTGTTCTTGACAAGTGCCCCCAGGGCATCGGGGTGAGCTCTAAGTTGGGCCAAATAAATACAAATCCTGTGAATAGTGATCTCTGGGGAGTTTCCAGAGAGGTCAGATATGGCATTTCACAGAGATCTGCACTTTGGGAGAGACCCATAGCCTACTGCCCTTCCGCCATGGCTAGGACATTGGTTTTCACTGACAGGGAAGCTATTGGTTCTTAAGGCTACTGGAGAGCCAGGGTGGGGAAATTAGGTGGCTCATTACACATTAAAACATCACAGACCTGATTATTGAGCCAGTTCTCTTCATGCGCTCGTGTATGTATATGATGGGTGCATGTGCATGTATAACAGTTGCATGTGAAGTTCAAAAAAAAAACAGCCTTGGGTGTCATGCCTCAGGTGCTGTCTCCCTTTTCCGAGACTGGCTTAGAATTCTCTGATTAGGCATGACAGTCTGTCCAGGGAGTCAGAGGGACATCTTGTCTCTGCTTCCCTAGCACTGAGGAGCTAAACACACACACCATCATGCCCAGCATGTAGACACTGCTCTGGGAATCAAGCTTGGGTTCTGTGTCTCCCTAGCCCTCTGGTTTTCTTAAACACTCACTACTCAGATGGTGGCAAACCCATGACTAATTCCTACGGCTGACTAAGCCGTTTCTGCCAGTGTCCTTGTTCGTTTTGCGGGAGACACACTTTGGGGAGATCTCTCCTTCTCCTGGTATACTCAGAGTCCCCTTCGAGCCATTGGTCAGTGGAGTCTGGCTTCGGAGAACAGAGGTTCTTCTGAAACTCTGCCACTTGTCCCTGGCTATCTTCCTCATTCAGAGTCTGTCTGCTGGAACAGGACACGAGCGTCTTCATGTGATCATGATGCCCAACAGTGTGTTGGGGAAGGGGTTTCATATACTCTTTCCTGAGTTCTCTTCTCTAGAGCATCATGGTTCTCTGTAGGTCTGGAGAGGGCTAACTGAGCATTGAGACTCTGACATCTTCTGGTCCATTCATTCTAGATGAAGCCTTATTGTCAGTGTCAGGTAAGACACAGCAAAGTGAAGGCGACGGCAGGTCTCTTGTGAAGAGTGACCTCACTCTTTGTCTCCGTCTGGGCAACACAATGTGCTGATCCATTAAAGGGCGCCATGTGGAGGTATGTGGAGGAAGAGTATGTGCCTGTGTGTCTGTGTGTGTGCATATATGTGTGTGTTATATAAGGGGTCAGATGGAAGCCCATATGGAGATGAGGGGTAGGAGGCTGTGCTGGACAGTCACAGAGAGGAATGGGGAAATTCCAGCAGTCGAGATGCCTTAAGGGTGGGGCATTGGCGGCTGACAGTTTTGCAGGTGATGACAGCTGAAGGGTAGGTGGGTTAGTATTCCAGGCAGGAACCTTCAAAGGCTGAGGCAGGGAGAGCAGAGAGAACAAACTCAGGGAGTGGCTCAAGCTGGGGAGGTTAGGAGCAGGACAGTTCTTATAGTGCCCCTTGTGACCATCTTGACCTGGTATAGGGTTTAGATAATGCAATGATTAGTGTGGCAATCAATATGAATATAAGGAACACGAACTCTATCCTAAATGCCCTAGACAACCAAGGGCTTTTCTGCCAGCTTATTACCAAGATATATATATATATATATATATATATATATATATGTATATATATTCTTGTATTTGTCTTATATATGTATAATACACATGTGTATATATGTATGTGTGTATGTGTGTGTATATGTGTATCTATATGTCGTATAACCTAATGTTGGTTGTTGTTTTGAAACAAGGCTTCTGCTGTGTAACCTAAGCTGACCTTGACTTCCTAACTATCCTCCTTCAACCTTCTTAGTCTAGGACAGCAGCTTGAGAAACCTGTGGGTCTCAACCAGTTTGAGGGGGTTGCACATCAGATATCGTGCATATCACATATTTACATTAGGATTCACGCAGTAGCAAAATGACAATTATGAAGTAGCAATGAGAGTGATTCTATAGTTGGGGTCCTCGCCACATGAGGAGATGTATTAAAGGGTGGCCACATTAGCAAGGCTGAGGGCCACTGCTCAGAACCACAGGTGTGCTGTGTCCTGCCTTCCTTAGGGTGGCCAGTTCTTAAAGGCTCTTTCCTCAGAGTGCTGGTTAGGAAAGGGTGCCCTCCTTCGCTTATAGCCAGAATTCTTGTCTTGGAGAGAGAACTTTTGAGGCCTTTCCCCTTCTCCTAAACAAAAATCTGTAAAAGGGAGGCCAAATGCAAAATTCTCCTGCTTCACATTTCCTTACGGGTCTGGCTGACACCACAAACACTGTGTTTATGAACTCAGCAATCGTATTGGGATTAGAGGAGAAGGCTGAAGGTCGGGTGACTCCTTAAACACCCGGAAAGACAGAAGGTGAGGCCGCCCTCCCTGCATGTGCTCAATGGCCCTGACCAGGGCGGAAACGGGAAGGCCTGCCATAGAAAACCTGGTCTCTGTAGTTGGAACTCACACTCAGTTCAGGGCCGCCAAGCCTGAAGGGACTCGAGTCAGCTCAAGCCTGGTGAGTGTGGCTCTGGCAGGCCTCACCCTTCTGCCCAGTTCCCTCTGCCTCCGCAAAAAGTCAACACACAGCAGTCCTAAAGCAACCCCATGGCCCATCCCCTTATTTGGCTGCTTCCTCCTCCTGAGTTGACTACCAAGGTCCAGCTACCAAAGTTCTGAGGTCCAGCAATCAAAAGCCCCCATTGGCTCCCCTAATGAACACACCCAATTAAAGTCAAGCACCTCATCCTAACACCGGGCTTCTCCTTGTACCTTTTAAACTCCACTCTCCTGTGGACTACATCTGTCTCCTCTCTAGAGGCAGTCCTTTGCTCTGGGACAAACACCCCTCCTCCCTCTCCCTTGTTCCCTTCCTTTTTCTCCCTCCTCCTCTATCTCCTGTCTTTGTCTCTTATTCCCTGCCCTCTGTCCCTCTGGGGCAAATAATTTCATTTGTGCTGAGAACTTGGTCTTGGGGTCCTGAGCCAATACCTTTTTTTCAGGGAGCCCTGTAATGGAGGGAGAAAATCAAGTCCTGTAAGGTATTGTCTTCTAACCTCCATAAGCTCTCTCTCTCTCTCTCTCTCTCTCTCTCTCTCTCTCTCTCTCTCTCTCTCTCTCTCTCCCCCCTGTCTATCTTCCCCCCTTCTGTCTATCTTCTGTCTATCTCTATCTCTGTCTCTGTCTCTGTCTCTGTCTCTCTGTCTCTGTCTCTCTGTCTCTGTCTCTCTCTCTCTCTCACACACACACACACACACACACACACACACACACACACACCACAATGTAACTTTTTTTAAAAAAAAAGAAAGATAGGAGATACTGACCACTCCTGGAGGGTTTCTATTTTTCTTCTCACTTTTTTTTTTTTTTTAAAAGACAGGGTCTCACTATGTAGACCTGGCTGATCTAGAACTTTCCTCTGTAGAGCAGGCTGGTTTTGAACTCATAGGGATCTGCCTGTCTCTGGCTTCCCAAGTGCTGGAGTATATCCGATACTTACATTACAATTCAAAACAGTAGCAAAGTTGCAGTTAGGAAGTAGCATTGGAAATAATGTTACGGCTGGTGGGATACAACATGAGGAACGGTATTAAAGGGTCACAACTGGGGGTTGGGATTTGGCTCAGTGGTAGAGCGCTTGCCTAGGAGGCTAAGGCCCTGGGTTCGGTCCCCAGCTCCGGAAAAAAAAAAAAAAAAAAAAAAAGGGTCACAACTTTTGGAAGGTCGAGGACAACTACTCTATGTGGGTCTTACTTCTAATCTCCATAACAACCCAGTGATGCAGGCAGGCCCATTTTACAGAGAGGAAATGAGACTGGGGGAGTCATTTGCCCAAGGTCACATCCATAGTGATCAAGTACAACAGGAAATCCAAACCCACTTTCCATTTCCCCTGAGTCCCTCCCGCGTTGTTACTGGTGTGTTGTCACTGTTGAGAGAGAGGTTTTTAATGTTTCCCAGGCTGGCCCCAAACTCTTAGGCTTAAGTCATCCTTCTGTTTCAGCCCCACCCCTCATTGCTGGGGTGACAGGTCCAGTCCCTATATCCACTTCTTATGTCTTAGTCATTATTAAATAAAAGACAGCTCTAAGCAGGGCATGGTTCAGGGCTATATAGCAGTTCCCTGTCTCAAAATAAAATAAAAGTAAGACTCTAATTCTCCAGCCATCTAGCAGGCCCAGAGACACCCACGTACACATTCATTTGGTAGAGTCTTATTGTGGAGACCGGGAAGAACTTCAAGTGCCAGCCTCTCTCTAATCATTTTTACTTCTTTTGCAAGACCATCTGGCTGTTAGAAATGGCTCACCTGTAGAAACAGAAGGCCCTACTTCCATTTAAAAAGATATCCTCCTGCCAGGCAGGCCGTGGTGGCAAACTCCTTCAATCCCTGTCCTAGGGAAACAGAGGAAGACGAATGTCTGTGACTGTGAGGCCATCCTGGTCATATGTCTGGGGGTGAGCATGGGAAGAAGATATCTCTTGCTCCACTAAGCAACATCTGTTTTAAAAAGATTGTGTTTATTTCCCCAACTTCCCCCAGGGCTCAGGGAACATGGAGGAAGAGGGGGCAGAAACTTTGTAAGAGCCAGGGGTTGGGGAGGACTACTGTAGAGCCATATCTTCGGGACGCGATTGAAACACTGCACTCAAACTCACAGTAGCTGTGGTTGCCTAAGACCTGGACAATACCAAGCCAATCAACATTCGGGCATGGACGGGGGAGGGGCTTACAAGCCCCACCCCTAGCTGAGGACCTAGGGACCACTGAGGGCTACTGGAGGAGGAAGGATCAGTTTTCTTTAAGGCTTTGGCTCTTGGCAGGTTGGCCAGGTTCCAATAGATGGCCCCACACCGGTGAGTATATGGGCAGCACAAATTGGACGCAGTGGGTTAGTAATAAAAATACATTTAAAATTTTGTTTTCTTAATCTTTAAGCGCAGCTCTGGCATGGATTCTTAGGCACGCGGTCCTCTCACCTTTGCTCTTCCTCCAGAGAAAATCCAGAGACCGCTCACTCAACACCGCAAGTGGAACGAAACGAAAGAAGGCAATGGAGTGTCTAAATTTAAAGTGCTGGAAAATCCAACATTTTATTCACTACATTTCGGTGACTACACAAATGCGGAAACATCGTAACACTGGGAGCGTGATGACATCACCACTTGCTTTTTTTTTTTTTGTCTTTTTCTTTTTCTTTTTCTTTAGCAAACACAGCAGATGATATTGCACGGCATAAAGTGAGAACAGTATCGAAGCTCAAAAAAGGAAAAGAAAAAAAGGGGGAAAAAAAAGGAAGAGGAAAGAAAGAAACGTTAACGCAGTACAAACCAGAAGAATGCCTAACACACGACACATTTTTGTCGCTACGCACGAAAAATACAGAAGAAGCATCGACAGAGAAAGACGAGGTATCGGCAAACGACCATACTGGGTACAATAATAATTTCATCTGATGTGTTGATGCAGTGTAGAAACTACCACCATTTTCTAATTGACAAAGAAAAGGACAGTAACGTTTGTCTCTTATCAGAAATCTTCTAAGCCCCTCGTGGTTAGGTGTGTAGTTAATGAATCATGTATTTACCTTTTCGTTGATTTCTTTATTTGTTGCTACGGAAGAACTCCCCCTGCCCTTGGAAGGTTTTCTATCCTACTGATCTTTTCTTTAATTTTTTTTACCTGATGATTGTCTTAGGCATCCTCCTTACATAACGAATCATCAAGCTAACTTGAACAGGGAAACTGAGTCACACTCTTAAAATAGCTGAGCTCAAAAATGTGCTGAAAACAGAAAAGGGGGCGGGGAGGGACAGGTCTTAGTGAGTGACAGACGGGCTGGTTCTGACTGGACAGCAAAAGAGGAGGGCGAGGCATAGGACAACAACTAGCAAAACAAGTGGAAGGTGATGTTTTAAAGTTTATTATTACTTTTTTAGACTGTCAGTTGGTTCAGATGGCAAATCTAAAATGAGCCCACAATGATTATGTAATAAATGCAGAACATACTATATATATATTTAAAAAAAAAAAAACCTTTCAACACTAACACAGAAGTAGAAAATGTGACCTTGTAAAGAATTCTGCTTTGAGCTTCATTGCCAATCGTTTCTCTCAAAGCCTTTCCTCAGCTCCCTGACTCGGCTCAGGGCAGACTTATTACCCTATTCCCATATATAATCAGTATAAAATTGTTCCTGTTGACCCAAAACCTACACCCCCCTCCCTTCTCCTTTCCCACCCCAAACACGCCTGTAAAAGTGTAGAAGGGCAAATGCCTGTGTTGAGAGGAATGGTGTATACATCGATGGGTCTATGCAGCTTAGGCCAGTAATGCTGAGAGGTGGCTCCTGGAAGGTGGCCCTGGTCCTTGAGGGTCCTGTGTGTGCTGATCAAGAACCGGACCTGCCTGGCCAAGGCTCATGTCTGTCTGTGAGGTGGAGAGTGAGAAGACACACATTCAAATAGCTCTGGGATGCACTATTTCTCCCCAAGACCATTAGAGTCCTTCCCATTTGGGTAAGGCAAGGATGGGGCAGCTATGGGGAGCAGAGGTGTGCTGTTCTTAAGCGTATTTCCTGGATCAGGGTGATCATTGAGCTAAGTGAATTTCTTTTGCTTCTTGCCTGTGCTGCTGGGGACTGGTGGGAGTGTCCAGTCCCGTCTTTCTTTCAAAGACAGCTTGGTGGATAGGCTGCCTTCCACCCGGAAATGCAGAAACAAGGACGGTTGAGAAGTGTTTCCAGATTCAAGTTAGCTTGTCTCTTTGGGTTTTTAGACTTTGACTTCTACCCATGCTTGGAGAGTTAAAAAACAAACAAATAAAAGCAGTGGTGGAACAAAATATCCCACAAACACAGGTGCAGTGAGACACTTGGGAAAAGGTCTTAACCAGTTTGAAATGTCAGGTCTTACCTGCAAAGTGATATTTTTTTTCCCTAAAAAAACCCCACATAATAATAAATTAAAGGAAAACCACAGGTAATGCCTTCTGTCTTCCTATCTTGGTACACTCATTTGGCATGTACGAGTTTTTGAGGGGGGGCTGGCAGTGTTTGGAGCACATGCAGATGTGCCCACAAAGAACAAACTAAAGACAACACCCGGAAGGCAAAGCTCCTGCCTTCAGCTTAGCATCAAGAACAAAAGAGATAGTAACGTAAAGTGTTGGCCATTTCAACTGTACTATATACACTGTAAAAACTACACAGTCATAAATTAACAAAGTGATTAAATTAGTTCATATAAAATGTAATTAAATTAAAACAAATCACAGCACATTATAGAGAAAAATAGGAACCAGTTTCACAAAAGATTATATATATATATATATATATAATTTTTTTTACCCTGTAGAAACAAATTTTCTACAAAACACAAAACTTTCATAAGTAACCATCAAAATGAAAATCTTTGTTATTCCATTCTTGCATTTTTATACAACCCTTAACATTCCCAGAAATTAACTCTTCCTTGAGCAACTGAGGAGTTCAGGTAAGAAAACAAACCCCAAACCAAAGTGGGGGAGGAAGGGAACACCGGAACGCACAGCTACAAAATAAATAAGAATTATAAAGGTTTTTTTGTTTTCTTTAAAGTAACCTTAATAATTAACAAACTAGTAAGTTCTGCCTTATCACATAGATTCTCTATACAACATAACCCTAAAACTTTATTACTATGAGGTATTTGGAGGAATTGGTAAAAGTGATACACGGCCTGCCTGGGGAAGGGACTCCATGAAGGGATGGGGAGGGCCTCAGGACAGAAAAAGAGGAGGAGCTTTGGTTTATCAGCGAGAATTGGGGGTGGGGGAAGTCATCCTTTGGTATCAAAGAAAGTTTCATTGCATGGTTGCACAGAAAAAGCACCACGGTGAATAATTATTCCTTTTTTTTTTTTTTTTCATTAGTGGCCTTTCTAAGAGGCTGAGGTATTCAAAGAGTATAAGGTGAGAGAGGTTAACAGCGGTTTAACACTTTGGTTCAAGCAAGGCACTCGTCCTAGGAGTTCACAAACTTTGCAACGTGTTTGCCTAGAGATTTACAAGAAGTAGCAGTAATAAGAAGCGGCGTTCCTAACGCCGTTGTTATCGGTATCGTATTGTTATTAAGAATGAAGACAACTTTACACACTGAGTGACGAGGGAGGGAGGGAGAAGGTGGGGAAGGGAAAGGGTGGAGTTCCCTCTGCAGACCATGGCCGTGCATGAAAATATCTTTGGTATTCTTTGGTATATCAATGTGATTAAAATCACCAATGGAAATTGAGTGAGGTAGAGTCTTTGGTTCACACTATAAATAGTAGATCTTTACACTTTTTTTTTCTATTTTTCTTTTTTCTTTTTTTTTTCCTTTTTTTTAAATTTTTTTTTAAACACATGGAAGTAGCTATTTCTTACCTTCTGCTTCTTTGTTCACACTATTTGGGAAATAGTTACCAAATGCATTGTAAAGCAAACCCACACCACCGTTGTAACCCAGAAGGCCAAGTGCATCCCCAAACAGCCTCTGGTATTTGAATGCACCCTAAACAACCAGATAGAAAAAGGAGACGTGCTTTCTCTTTGTTTGCTGAATGCATAGTTTCATCCTGTATGTACAAAGGAGGGAGGACGGACCATAGGGGAAATGTCCTTAGACTCTTTGGTTTAGCAAAGCTGCATTTAACCTGCAAAGATGGGTTCTTCACCTGGGGTAGCAACGGGAGTGGGGCGGGTCCAAATATAGCGAGCACTTTTATGTTGTTCTGGAAAAATAATTACGTCTTTCTGAGGGACTGAGGGGCATGGTGAGTGTCAAGTTCTGTCAGAACTTGTAGATCTCCCCATACATTATCTTTGGTTTTTGGAATCAATTCCCAAGGTGCCCAGAGACTTAGTCCCCAGCACCCAGAATTCCTCTATCTGGACAGTTACTGAAATCTGAGTTTTACAATCTTTAGACTCCTCCAAACATCATTCTGGATGGCTTTCTGCTAAAGCTTCCAGTTATCTGAGGACCTGAATGACTATGTCCAAAACCACTCATATATATATATATATATATATATATATATATATATATGTGTGTGTGTGTGTGTGTGTGTGTGTGTGTGTGTGTGTGTAAAAGTAAAATAAAAATAAAATAAAAAATAATAAAATAAAATAAAAAGGAAGAAGCAAAGAGAAGTATTTGAAGCCTGACTGTGTGATGGGCATAGCGATAAGAAATAAACTCTTGGAGTGAATGGTTTGAAAGGACCGAGAAATGATAAATGACAAGTGACATGTGACCTACTCTGCAGGTCATGGCGGGAGCCATCAGTTAGCACTACATAAACAAGGACGGAAGTGTGTCCTCTGAATGCTGGTTCCAAAGCAAAGAAAGGGTCGCTCCTCTAGGGTGTGAGAAGGTATTGCTTATGGAAGGCGGAGTCTGTCTGCTACTATTTCTAAGAAGCAAAAGTTTGGAGGAAGAATTGCTTTGCAAGCTCTGCCTTGTGCCTCTGTTTATGAGAAAATATATCTCTAGGACCTGAAATTGTATAATGGGTGCAAATTTAACGCTGGTATGGAATTATCTTTGGTATCAGCAAGTAGGGTAACTGGTTATTTCTCAGAAATCTATCGTAGTGGACTTTTTAAAATGTAGACTTTTTTTTTTTTTTTTTTGAAGACTGTGCCTCCACAGGACCAATATAACTGGCTTGAAAAAATGCAAAATGCAGTTGGGTTAATCGCGAAAGGAACATGGTAAAAGCAAAGTCAAGACATGAGGCTGACTGAATCCTTTTTTTTTTTTCTCTTTGACTTTTCTTGGCATATTTAAAGTTGGTAAGATTGTGTGTAGACACAGCTGGGTTTCCCCTGAAATTTTAATTCCCTTGTTTTAAGTAAATAAGGCTATCCTTTGTCTTACATTATAAATGCACCTGTATTCCCCAGCTCCCTCCACTATGAAGAGAGAAGATATATTTCCGTTTTTCCCATTCGCTACTGAAAACTACAGCAAAACCCGAAGGGCAGTGATTTACTGGATCTCATGATTGAACTAGAATTGTGCCATATTCGGAAGGAAAATTTTTTAGGTTGGAATCTTGGGTGAACTTTTAAGAATACTAAGTCTAAGCATGTCCAGGTGTTCCCTTCGCTCACTCGACAGTGAGGAGGTAGGGGATGGGTGGTCCAATGGTCAGCTTAGGTTCCTGTCACTGGGTCCTGAGATTTGACCCCAAGGAGTGAGATTTTGTGTTATAAATCTTTAATTTTTTTCATCTGGCATTGTAGGGAATCCCAGTGGAGAACTTACTACCAACATAGCTTTCAGCGTTCTCTCTCTACCGAGGTGCAATATCGACTGAGGGTTTCCTACTCTTGACTTCCCTGTTTAGCAGGTGTCTGTCCACATCGGTGGTAGTTCAGCTGAGTTCAGACAGAGTATTTCTGGGAGTCAAATGATCTCTAGAACCTTGTTTTCTTTTTCCTGCCTTGGTCTGTTCATCTCCGGTTAAATGATTTGGAAAAAAAAGTCAAGATTTAAAATTCTGATTGGGAAGCTTGGGACTCATTTTTCTCCTGTTCCCCCATTAGAGAGTAGAAACCGTGTGATAAAGTTAATTACCAGGTCCGTGGAGAGCAGGAAGGAATGTAACATGCTTTGGAAGCTACGCTTAGTAAAACGAGTCCTTTAATGCTGAGAGAAAGAAGCATCTTAAGTGAGGCTAGAACTCTGGCTTCTTCTATGTGGCTCTGCCATTCTGCTGTTTCTCAGGGGCATCCGCTGAGTTCCTGGCAGCTACACTGTAAAACCTCTGAAATTGCCAACCAGCCGGTTCAGGCGCTTTTTAGGATGGTTACAAAATATGGGATAACGGATGTGATTAATGTTGGGTCTGCTTGCTTCATCAGTGTTTGGGAAGGATTTTTAAAAGATATTTGGTGCCAAGTGCATAAAGTAAATTTAAGCAAAATTAGTCTAAGTTTGTTTTTTTTCAAACAGGGGAAATCACTTTGGACAATTTTCCTAATTTAGTTATATCTGCCATGTTAAGTTCAGTTTTGTAGTGTTTCTACAGGGACCTACTCTGAAAGGGTCCTTGCATCTTCTTGGCTGTGAGTAGATTATGCATTAAGTCTTTTCTGTGTGTGAGTGGCATTTATGGGTCCCGTGTGCATCGAATCAAACTCTTTGTCATGGTGGTAACTGCTTCCCTGAAGCCACATTCTTCCTTGCCAGTTCTGAAAACTCCTATTTCAAGCGCTTCAAGAGTCGTAAATAATAGTCCTGAATCTACGTGGCGTGTGGATTACAGCTAGATCAGTTCATACGTATAACTTTACATAGTATCTTGTGTAAAAATAGCTTTGGTTATTAAAATCATTGCAATAAAATACCTGTACTATAATACTGTGTCTTTGGTACCTAGGTGATTCTCTTTTTTTTTTAATGGATGGACTCTTGTTTCATTTTTTCTTTTAAAAAATATCTGAACATTTCTTAACAAACAAAGAGAGCGTACTGGTTTAGGTGCCATTCAAATTTTCTTTGCTGGGTTTGAATCTGCATTTAGGTTGTGGGCCTGGCAGGTTCAAACGCTAGGCTTAGATGAGAGAACTCACATCTCAGATCCAATGAACTTAGAAATCCCACACCAGCTTGGTCATGTCGTACGGTGCAACCCTTCCTGAAGACCAGCCGTGCCTGAGTCCCTAACCACTGGTGTTGCTGTGTGTTTACGTGTGTACGCACGCACACACATACTCACACGTGATATTGAGACGCTACACACCTTTGCGGTGTGGTGGAACAGATACGAACGTCTGATCTTAAAAGATGTCCACTCGATGGCTCAAACATTACTGTGCTTAGAGCCACCGAGCAGCCGGGCACAGTGAGGTGCAGGGGTTGAAGGCGCGAGATCCGACGTTTTCTCCATCATCTTTCTTGCCGAGTCTTGCCCCGCTGAAGTATGTGTCTCTGAACAAAGTCAGAACGCAGGTGAGCTTTTTAGTCTTTGGTTTCTTTGGACTATAAATACCACTTGTTTTCCTTCAAATATTTCTAAGTATAAACCTGCTATCTTGAGGTCCTGGTCTTTAAAAACTTTTTTTTAATTTAATTTAAAGCTTTTCCACCGAGGTTCTAGTCTGTGGTTCTTCCTTCATGCTTTGGTACAAGTGCTTGATGAAGACGAGGAGTTGCCTGAATTGGAGCTGCCCTCGTCCTGCCATTTGTCCAGACTCCTCCGTCTCGCATTCATGAAGAAGTTGCTGACAGTGCTCAGCTCCAACCCCAGCTGCTGGGAAATGGTGATTTGTAATTCTTTGGACGGACGCTTATTTTCCTTGAATATTGCATGTAGAGTCCGACGTTGGACGTCTGTGAAGACCAGCCTGGGCTTTTTGGGGGTGTTGCCTCTGTCCTTCCCGTGTTCTTGCTCTTTCCTTTTGCAGGCTGCAAAGAGATATGGAAGATGTTTAGAACAAATTCCCTGCCGGGGGTTGGTCAGCCATTCTTCCTGTCTGCTGACCCCTGACTTAAAGCACCGAGAACGGCTGGGAGGAAAACTTTTCAGCACAGAGGGCTGAAATACAGGTGGCACTTTGTGCACTATGGGTGGGTCCTGGCTTTGACCGGTTTCTGTAGTCTGTCAGGTAGCTCCACCAGGCCTCCAGCTAAATGAGCTGTTTGTGTTTCTCTTCTAGAAGGACATTTAATTCTCTCTCTCTCTCTCTCTCTCTATATATATATATATATATATATATATATATATATATATATATGTGTGTGTGTGTGTGTGTGTGTGTGTGTGTGTGTGTGTGTGTCTGTGTGTCTGTGTGTCTGTGTGTCTGTGTGGGAGGGAGGTGTGCACATGAATGCAGGTGTCAATGGAGGTAAGGAGAGGTTATTAGATCCTTTGGATCTGTAGTTACAGACATTTGTGAACCACTTGAGTTGGTTTTAGGACCCAAACTTGGGTGCTCTGGAAGACCAGCAAGTGCTCTCAACCACTAAGCCATTTTTCTAGTTCCTAATTTGAACTTTTGGGTTTTTTTTTAAACTTTTTAAAATTATATTTCTTTATTCGTGTGTGTCTGTGGTCTACGTGTATAACTCCATCACATTCTAACCTCACACTTCCCCCACAGAAGGTGTTTTCTAAAGCACCACCATCTTCTCCCAGCATGCAAATCTCTGTCTCCTAGAAACCATGAGTAAAGACAGAAGCCAGTTGGCAGTGGGGAAGACCCAGAGTTCGACAGAGGCAACCGAGGAGTGGGATATGCTTCTCAGGAGGTGGGATCCAGACAGCCTGATAAGCTGGCTTAGGGGCCCGGGTGGAAAGAGTTCAGAATACTTTTAGGTTTCTTGTTAGATGATGGCACATGGAAAAAAGAAATTTTTATGAGGGTGTAATTACTTGTATATAGGACAAAGTGCATTGGAAGTGCTGGGTTGGCATTCTGTTAAAGATCTCCGATAGGTAGTTGTCCAGAAGACAGCAGGATGTATGGAGCCTGGAGCTCAGGGGACAGGTCTGAGCTAGAAATACAGCCTTGGAAGTCATTAGGGCTCTGGATGATAAATTATACAACGCATACTTATAGAGAAGTAAATAACAGTATTGGGCGAAGCCTCAACTTATCTATCATTCAAAAGGCAGAGCTAGGGGAAATCTCTGCAGAGACGTCCATTTCCCAGCTAACCAGGGAGCACATCTGAAGGGCTTGAAGCAGGTCCTGGGTACTTGGCAGGATTCCATGGACCGAAGCCACCCACAGCCGTCAGTCTCCACCTGGCATCAGAGCAGAGACTCTCTTCCACAGGGGTCTTTGAAGGGAGGATTTACAGGCCAATGGCACCTGGAGAAACCTTACCAGACAGCCTCTTCTTCAAGATTCACATTTCACACCTGTTTCTCAAATCCACTCAACCCCAAGTCCTTTGTGGTAGGGTGTGCATAGTCATAAATCATACAGTACTCACATCGGGGAAATGTAGGTCACTATATTTTTCTGGTTAAGGTCTCAAGTGCTGTTGATACCGCAGGGTCAGAAAGCTGGGAGGTGAAACTCTATTGGAACAGGGACTTGGCTAGCTGCCTCCTCCGGACTCCCAGTTAGGGTGTTCTGAACAATGCAGGCTATAAGGGGAGCACAGACCCTATGGGGCTATTGGAGATGGTATTTCCATGCTACATTTGGAGAGAAACCTGAGTTGCCAAATATGAAGGCTGTGGTGTCAATAGAAGAGAGAACAGACAAGCTCATTTAGGCCATGAGGTGACCAGAGGAGAAGAGGAATAGCATGCAAAAACAAAGCCATACTTCTGGAAGCGTCCATAAGGTATAACTGTTAGAGTCCTTAAGAGACCAGACGAATGAGAGAAATGCTTTGGGATGTCTACGGGGTACATTACCAGATAGAGGTGACCCACACCAAGATAGAAAAGCTCAAGCTAGAGGTCTGAGTCTCCACACATGTATGTGCGAGCTTGGGGATGCATGAACGAGGAATGGGGACCAGAGGCACTGCAGTGCAGGGAAATGCTCACAGACAAAGGCATACACAAGATATACATAGGAGTGGGTCCAGAGGAGGGAGGCAGAACTGGATTTGGGGATACTGTAGACACATGAAGCCCCAATGAGTCCCCTCCAGGAAGGAGGCAAGTCAACGTGCTTTCAGGGTCCTGTGGCGAAATCTGAGAGATGCCTCAGCCAGATGAGTAGCTTTAATCTGCAAGGTGTGGGCATTCATAGTCCCATGCAGGAGGCAGAAGGATCGTGCACATCAGGAAGGAGGGAAGGAGAGAAAAGAGCCAGGTGCAGGTGGCAAGCATCTGTAATTACAGCAGGTAGGGGAATGGAGGCAGAAGGACGGTGAGCTCACAGTAGGGAAAGGGCAGAAGTGTAATGTCTGGGAACTGGCTTTGCCTATAATATGCAAAGCAGAGCCAAATGTGTTTTGGAAACTGAGTCTTCAGGGTGTTAAAAGATACTCCGTGAACAGAGTTTTGAGGTCAAGTCAGTTTGGAAATGCTAATTGATCAAGCCTAGCTATTTAATTCAGACACCTCCTCCCCTCCCCGACCCCCATACACAACTCATCCTGGAATGTGGGAATGTGCCCCAGCTCATGCTATCAGAGAATTTTAGGGTTTGTTTCCAGGAGTGTTTCTTAATGTGTGGTTGGCTGGCCTCAGGCTGGCCTGTGAGCTGTCACTGACCTACAACAGGATCACTGTAGGAAACTAAGAGTGGGTAGGGAGAACTGTCAGAGATGCTTGACATGGGGAATACCCATGCACGAGTATATTCCTATCAGGACATTTTCCCCACATTACAGGACCACACGTCCAAGACACATGCAGATTAAAAATACATCAATAAACAAGCAGTGCTCTACTCCCTAGATTTTAAGAAGCTTTGGCACTGGAACGCACTTTAAAAGTGTGGTGCATAGTGACACCCTAGAACCGACTCTGAGCCAAGGATCTGAACATCACCTTGTCAAATTTCCTTCCGCAATGACCCAAAGATCTTTCCAGCACTGAAAAGGGTTGACTGATGGGGCCGGAGAGATGGCTCAGCAATTAATGGCTCTTGCTTCTCTCCAAGGGGCACCTCAGGTAGCTCACGGCTGCCTCTAACTCTGGCTCCAGGTGATCTGACACCCTTTTTGGTCCCTCTAGGCACTGTACTCGAGTGTACATACCTACATAAGACACACATGCATACACGTAAATTAAGAATAAAATAAGTCCAAGTGTTGACTGAGAAGTGCCGGGAATCTGTCTGGGAAAGTGTGGGCATGGATATCATGGTCTGGGGGGAACATTTACAAGGATGAATGGATACAGATACAGACCATAGTCTGGGGTCACTAAAGAGAATTCTGTGCACGTTCCTCGCTATTTTAGAGCTTGCTGTCCTCAGTTACAGTGTGCTTCTTGTTTCCCAGGTTGGTAATAAATTGTAAGCAAGATCACATTCCTAGATGTGATTAAAACCGTAAGTTCCTAAGAAGTATCACAGAAGTTTGCAAATTAGAGGCTGGAGATGAAGCTCAGTGGCAAGCACAAAGCCCCGAGTTCAATTCCCATCACTGTACATTTTTTTTTTGCATATAAATTTACCAAGCTTCCCTTCCTCCTTAAGTCCGTATGCAAGTCAGACGCTGGGTTCAAGTCTTTGCTGACTCTAACTTGTGTTATGAGGTTGTCAGATCCTGGAGACCTCTTTAACTGAGCAAATATCAGTGGAAGGCCTCTGAGGACTCTGAAACTACCATTCAGGGCTGAAGCACCTCTTCTGGTTTCCAAAGTCTACTGTGACCTTAATTAAATAGTATATGAAGCAAACCTCCGTCTCTCTGTCTCAGTGTGTAGCTGCTCCATTGACTTCTATTGTACCACCTCTGATCTTTATGGGTTTTTATTTTCTATTCTTTTTTTTCCTTTTTTTTTTCTTTTTTTCGGAGCTGGGGACCGAACCCAGGGCCTTGCGCTTGCTAGGCAAGCGCTCTACCACTGAGCTAAATCCCCAACCCCCTATTTTCTATTCTTATTGTTTGTTTGGGACAGTATTTGATTTCTCAAGCTGACTTGGAACGTGACGTGTAACAGAATGAGGATCTGAGAACCCCTCAAGAATGGGGTTGTAGGCAAAAGTGCCATCACATCTCATTTAGACTGAACCCAGCTTCATGCAAGCTAGCCCATCCCTCTATGTATTCTACATCCCCAGACCCTTTCACTGCTTTTGAAAAAGAGCAAATAAGCCATGAGTTGTGTGATACACGCCTGTAATCTATTCCAGGCCATAATGGGATACAAAGGGAGATCCTGTCTCCCTCCAAGGGGCAGATGACAAGAACAACAACAAAATGAAGGAGCGGTGGCTCTGCAATCAGCAAGTCCAGACTCAATCTCATTTAGATGGAGGCAGAAAAACAAATCCATGCCTCTCACAATTGCTCAAATCACCGATGTAAGAGCTCAAAGCCATGACAAGCACCACAGACTCCACAAACGGGTTAGCGCTGTAACTTCCGAGACCCCTGAATCACTAAAACGAAATAGAGGCTGGGGAAATGGCTCAGCAGCTAAGGGCACATACTGCAGTGTAGAGGACTTGGGTTTGAGTCCCCGAGCCCAAGTCAGGTAGCTCACACTACATACAGCTTTAGGGCATCCGTCAAAATCCTTCCTGCCTCTGCAGGCAATTACACTCATATACACACGGGCATACACATAAACTTAATTAAAAATAATAAAGATACACCTTAAAATATGTGCATGCGCACATGTGTAACAGGAATATGTGTGTGCATGCTTTTGAAGCTGAGTTTCTAGTCTTCCATTACAGGTGTAGGGACAGTTGTTTGAATGCACTTGCTGGTGTTTCAAGTGTCTGTCTCAGGGCTGGCTGTTTCACACAGGTGGAATTGTAGCTGGAGAGAAGGTCTTTCTCAGTGTGTAAGTGCTGTGTGCTCAAAGGGGCCTAAGAGATCAGGCCAAAGCACTCATTCTGTCAGAAGCTTGGTTTCTGCTGTGGAGCTAATCAAATCCTTATGCCAACCTGGGCCAGGTTCCTCAAGAAATAAAAAGAAAAACAATTTCATGGCTTGACAATGCCAGCAACCACCATGATCTCTGAACAGACCTTAGCCTGTTAGCCTCTGTGGAAGTTATGGACAGCTTAAGCCAGGCCTGGAATTCCAGCACAGCACGTGGGAGGCTGGGGGATGGGGATGGTTGGGGGAGGCAAGCCTGGGCTACATTACAAGATCCTGTCTCAACCCAGTCCCCAACCCAAAAAGGAAATGGACTCCTCAGGAAGTGTGGGTTGAACTGTGTGATGGTCTCTTGGTTCAGCTGGGTAGACACTCCGTTTGTCTCACTGTGCTCGTAAGTCAATGTCAGTCCTTGGTCTTGTAAGCAGGGATGAGCGTGAGGTGGGGGTAGACTAGGATGAGAAGTCCTTTTAGCCTCCATGTGGAAGAGGAGAGATGGGGAGCTGAGGGCATCATGTACACATACCCAAACACATACACATAATCAAAAAATATTTTAGAAGCCCTTTGATCATTTGGAGCCCAGTAACTGGTATGGTTCTTGCAGTAATGATGTGCGTTCCACAAGCCAGTCGAGATGTATAGCTGACTTGATGAACTACATGCTTAGTTTGCATTTTAGCTCATGTATGCCTATTGTGAATTACAAAATTTATTGATCCTATTTATAATTAGCATCTATACATTTTATAGCATTCATAACAACTAAAAGTTATTAAAAACAAAACCAGAACTATAAAAATCAGTTTCCAGGGACAGGAGATGATGACTCAGCAGGTAAGATCTCTTGCTCTTGGGGACCTGAGTTTGGGTCCCCAGCACTCACATCGAAAGATGGGCAGGGCTGCATGGGCCTGTTACTCCAGTGCCTGTGTCTGGAGAATTGCTGGGGCTTACTGGTTGCCAGTCTAGCTCCAGGTCCAGTGAGAGACTATTTCAAGGAAATAAAGAGTGACAGAGAGGGATACTTGTGCACAGTCAAATTAAACTAATTTCCTATAGTTGATTTCAAATGAGTGAAGCGTCTGCCTCATTTGGATTTCTGGAAAGATTCTGTATAACCATACTATAAATTTCCATAATATGCCAATAATATACTCTGAAAAATGAACTTTACAGGAGTCTCCTGAAGTCCACGAAGAAAGCTCTGCTCTACCTCAGTACTCAAGGATCTTGATACTATGACCTCCACCACCCTGCATTCTCCTGACTGCCCACCCCCTGCCTGTCACTCATACCACACTGCTCAGTTGTACCCAAACGCACCAAGCACGTTCATGCTTCTACAGCTTCACCTAAGCTATTCCTTCCACTCAGAATGCCATGTCTTCCTTCTTTCCACACAAAGGATTCCTTACAGAGTAAGGCCAGGTTCCAGAGTTTCCTTTTCTCTATGCCTCCTCTGTCCCAGGGAAAATTGTTGGTTCCCATGACAACAGAACAGCCCTGCCCCCATCACTCCACCCCCCCATCCCACTCCTTATCCCCACCCCCGATTTAGTTCATTCCTCATCAATCTCTCCCAGTGGAGTGGAGACAATCTTCTTACATGGTTAACAAAAAGGCTAGACCACAGATCCTCCCTTACGCTCCCAGCAAACTAGCATTCTTGTTATATAAATAGACTAAATGTGGGCCTGTAGAAATTAGAGATAATAAAGACTAAAATTTAATATCAAATTTCAAAAATACTGTTCCTGAATGGCTACTCTTGAAACAGGGCAACTCTACTGAGGAGATTATTTCTAAAGTGACATTAGCCCACTTGTTGCTTTTTGGGGAGGACCTGAGTTTGAATTCCAGCACCTTCTCAATGACTTACAACTGTCTGTAACTCCAGTGTCCGTGAATTTGACACTCTCTTCTGGCCTCTGCAGGCACCAAGCACACATGTGGTGCATATACACACATGCAGATAAAACATTCACACACATAAAGTAATAAAATAAAATCTAAAAAGGAATAAAGGAGAAAGACAGTCAGCTTCCTTCCTTGGTGAAGGAAGCTGTGATACCCTGAATCAGAAGGTGGTTCAAGACCAGGCAGGGAACAGGTTGGAAAGATGGAGATGGAGAAGCAGACGGTGCAGGGGAATTAAGTTTGTCTGAGACCCTGAAATGAGTTAGTAGAGTGACCGACCATGCCTCTCACAAGCAATTGGTGTGCAAGTGCAGGCTCTGTGCTCCAGAAGGTCAAGGTACACTGTGATCTTCCTTGCTAAATCTGGAGTGCGACTGATCAATATATCCCTAGTTCAGGGTACAGGAGAAAATAATTGGAATTTTTTTCCTCCTAAGACAGGGTCTTGTGTAGGTCAGTCTGACCTCAATCTTGCTATGTATCTGAGAATGACCCTGAACTTCTGATCTTTCCGCCTCTGCCTCCCAAGTGCTAGAATCGCCTGCCTGGCTTATGCATGCTGGGGAGAAAGCTAGCACTCTCGTGTCTGAGTCATATCTTTAGTCCAAGAGTTGGATGTAAGGGTGAGAACAGCACATATCTACCTCCCTTGTAGGGGAAACCATAACAATAAATTCATGAAATGGCCCATGGAAAGGAGTCTTGGGAAAACCCAGTCTCTGGGGCTGAAGCACCCACATGGATAATGTGTTGGAAACACACAAAGATGTCATTTTGCTTCTTTTCTGGAGACTGCATGTTTCTGAACATCTTGCCATTTGGATCCCTCTGGCTACTGGTTCCCCACCTCCATAGGTGATGGCATCATGCTTTTCTCCTGGGCTCCAGGGCTAGCCTACACTCTGCAGTGCAAAAGGCTAGAAGAGCCTTTGGGAGTTCTTAGTGGTGGGTAGACACTGGAACCAACTGGGAAGCATTAGAAGCTGGTACCTGGGACCCGGATCTAGATGTGCAGTGTGCACGGCAGCCCCAGGTGATTCAGTCACATAGCTGGAGCTGAGGTATTGTGGGTCAGTGTTCCTTAGACTTGCGCCATGTGAAGATTCTGCCTGAGCCGAATAAGGGGAACTGAGATTATAAATGCCACCCTGAATCAGGCGCTTCTGATGAAAGTGGGCGTTAGGATGCTCAGATCCATGGCTTTTGGTGCTGGGAATCGAACACAAGGTTTACCATGCTGACGACATACTGTATCCCTGACCAACAGTGCGGCCCCTGGCTGTAAGGGTTTTGAGCACTAACTAATGGAGCCTCCCCATCTTGCAAAGCACCTAATGAGGAGAATTCAGGGAGACTGGACAGCAGCTTCTTGGGTGGGTACACATTTCAGGACCAGAGGGATGAAGAGAAAGTTTTTGGTGTGACCATCACTTAACAGATGAACAGGACAAACCTATGGTACAATGGTGAGCGGAGTCTCAGAGTTTAGTGTATGTTACAAACACTTTGGAGCTTGTTAAGATACGACTGATGAGCGTCTGTCTCAGTGCTTCTGATTCAGCGGGGTGTCTAAGAAGCTCCCTAGTGATTCAGGGACTTGTATTTGAAGGAAGAGCTGGGAGTTATTCCTATCGAAAATTGGTTGAGCAGGTTTGTTTCCAGACGTGCTACAGGACTAGCAAATGTGTGTGTGTGTGTGTGTGTCTGTCTGTCTGTCTATCTGTCTGTATATATGTCTGGGTCTCTGTGTATATCTCTCTGTATGTGTTGTCTGTCTGTGTCTCTGTGTTTTTATGTCTGTGTGTATGTCTGTGTACGTATCTCTGTGTATTTGTCTGTGCCTCTGTGTGTATATATGTCTGTGTGTGTATCTATGTGTGTCTGTGTGTATGTCTCTCTCTGCTCTGTGTGTATGTGTCTTTCTGTGTGTATTTGTGTGTGTTTGTGAAAGACAGAGGAGGAAGAGAGAGAGAATGATAATTGATTATTGAATGTCAGGTTTCTGACTGTAGACTAAAGAAGGATATACAAACAGGGCATAAGGAAAGGCAAAGAAAAATTCCATAGGATCATTTAACAATTGTGTGGGTGCAGGAATTGATACACACACACACACGCACACACACACACACACACACACACACACACACACACACACACACACACAAAGGGTAAAGGAGCTTGTCATCAAGCCTGAAAATATAGTTTCATCTTCAGGACCCACATGATAGAAGGAGAGAACTGATTACTGTAACTTTTCCTGACACCTACACATGCTGTATCACGTATGGATTTCATATATATATATATATATATATATACCCACTAATATAAATGTAATATGAATATAAATACTAAGCATGCATAAATGTGTTTATTGTTTATGTTTATCTCTGTGTAAATATATGTATATATTTCCCAGCTTTATCTGAGAGAATGGAGAAACAAAGCCATGCTAACAGTGCATACACAGATAGTACCCAGCTCTTCTCTGTCTCTAATGCCTTCCTTATCCACCAGGATAAGCCATGGCTCATCAAGGAAGGGGTAAACCCAAGGCTTAGGGCAGGGAGGGTACCAAACAAACTTGGAATATCACTGTATGTTGAAAAGTTTAAAAAATAGTAATACCATGTCACAGGACATAAGAGGGGCTCCCATTAGCCAAGTATGAGACAACTTGAGCACCAAGATATTTAAAAGCAAGCAATATTTTGCAAATTGTTGATAAAAAAGGAATTGTGTGAGTTCACACCAATAGTAAATGGGAGAGAGAGAGAGAGAGAGAGAGAGAGAGAGAGAGAGAGAGAGAGAGAGAGAGCGCTGAGGACTGCCTGTCTGGCGTGCACAGTGCTGAGGGTGGAAAGTCAGAGCAAGCAAAGATAAACAGGTGCTAAATAGGTAGGGACTTTTGAGGAGAAGTAGAATATTTCCACTGCCTTTTAGTTGCAAGGAAGGGAGGAAATGCCCAGCGATTATACAGTGTAGAAATTAGACAACACTTTGGTTAAACAAAACTCACTCACCAGGTAAGGGAGGAACAGACAGTTGGGGGCCTCCAGATGTGATCCTCAGAGAAGGCACACTGCCACCCATGGCGCTTTCTGGGTAAGAGAGCAGAAGCTCAATGGAAACACGAGGAAACAACAGAAGCACACACAGGAGAGCGAGCGCATTCTACAGGGGCTGGAAATAAAGAACACTTGACTGCAGTTCAATTCCTGGGACCCCCCACAGTGGATGGAGAGATTGAACTTCTGCATATAGTTCTCTGACGTCCATCTAGGTGCCCTGGCATGCTGGCACACGCACACAAACACACATGCACACACCCATAGACACATGCACACACACCTTCAAACGAACGAATGAATAAACATAAAAAACAAATACAAATTTTAAAGAGAATAGCATTTTCTTCAAACATACCAGCTCTGTAAAAGAGAAAGGGTGGAAGAGGACTATTGCACATTAAAATTCGGAAGCACAATCAAGACCGAATTCTGCGTGGAAGAACCGTGCTCTAAGGATACCACTGAGTCACCCGGCAATGCCGAGCAAGAGAATATCCCTGTGCTTAGGAAGACGCTCAAGTATTTTGAGGTAAGGGTTGGGCCATGGTGAGTGTACATGCCTTTAAAGAAAATAAACTCCCATGTGAAGAGAGCAAACATAAAGCAAGTAAGTAAAACGCTAGCCCTGGCCAGTGCTCACAGCAGAGGGAGTTCCCGATGGCCTTTGCTCCATTGATCCCTGAAGATTTTCATAATTTGAAATGAGTTCCAAATGAAAATGTAAACAGCTTTCTGCACTTCTGAATGGTATTTAGCAACATGGAGGCATGTTTGATTGAACATGCTCTATCAACCTAATTGTGTAATAGAATAAAGACTTACAGTATAGCTTATACATGCACTCTAAATTTTATTGCATTATTTATTTATTTGTGTGTATGTGTGATTATGTGTGTGCCTATGTGTGTAAGTGTGTGTATGCATGTATGTGCAGTGTATATGTGTGTGCATGAGTATGTGCATGTATGTATGTGTGTATGCATGTATGTGCATGCGTGTTTGCATGTGTGTGCATGTGTGTGCAGATGGGGGCCAGAGGACAGCTTGGGGAATTGATTTTTTGTGTCCACCACGAGGGTCCAGGAGGTTGAACTCAGGTCATCAGGCTCATGGCAAATATCTCACGTATATACGTGCCATTCAAAAGCTAGAAGGAAAGATTATGGGGTCCAGAGGTCGGGGGGGACTGGAGCAAAGCAGTATCATCTGGACACGACAGGACCTCTGCACTTGTGAGTTCATGACCACTATGGTTACCAAGGGGGGCCTGCACAAGATCAACAAATGGGAATTCCAGTATGAGGTGGGAGAGGTTCCTAGGTCCACACTTAACTGAGGAACTATTAATTGTTGATGGCTTCTGGGGGAGGGAGGGTTAGTTTTCTTTAAATATGGGGTCCTTCATTGGTTCAGTATGTTCCAGTGGATGGCTTCACACCCATGAGTGTGTGTGTGTGTGTGTGTGTGTGTGTGTGTGTGTCTGTGTCTGTGTAAAATTTTAATCCCACAATTTATGCAACATAAACTGGATTTAGTGGATTGATTTTTTTTAATAGAGGCCTCGTAGTCGGGAGAGCAGGAAGGTGGAGAGAATCTGGGAGGAGTTACGGGGAAGTGTGTGTGGGGTGGTTATGAGAAAAATGCAGTTCATGAAACTCTCAAAGAATTAACAATATTATAGGGTCTTTTTCAAGCAAGAAGGAAATAAACCAATATTTAGAAAGGTGTCATCTCTTGGTTATAGAGTAATGAGCAATTTTGTTGTTTCCTTGCTATATCCTCATATTTTCAAAAGTCTCCATATAGGCATATAATACTATCTTTGAAAGAGGAAGCCAAATCTTTATTAAAATTCCAGCATTTATTAAACGCTGCAGGTGGCCAGGTCATTTAACGATAGCAAAATCAAGCAAAATCCCTGAATACGGTGAAATATTCAAGGATAGGGATGGTTGTCAGAGAGGACATGTGAATTATGATACTTCTAAAATATAAAACCATAAAACTTTATTTCCCTGAGTAGTTTATAGACCAATGTAAGTGTCTAAAAATAGGAGATTGATTAAATAAATTATAGCACAACTATAAAATAGGAGATTCATAAATGTTTTCTGGCATTAAGTGCTCTGAGGGCAAAGGCAGTGTGCGTGCTTCATTTGCTGTACTGCAGATTGTGACCATCTTGTCTCCACATAGATTTGGAATGAATGAATGAGTGAATGAATGCTACTCATAGTTTGGGCAGGAGGAATGATGGATCACTATGGCCTCTGCTATTTTTATGTGTTTTCAAATATTCCACTATGAATGTAATAACACAAAACATTTTTATTCAAAATTTTTATTTTTAATCATGTATATTTTTACATACCTCTGTGTGTGTGTGTGTGTGTGTGTGTGTGTGTGTGTGTGTGCGCGCGCATGTGGATCCAGTGCCCATATAGGGCAGAAGAGGGCATTAGATTCCCTGCAGCAGAGTTTCAGGTGACTGTGAGTCAGCTGACATCAGTGCTGAAAGTTCAATCTCTCTGCAGGAGCAGTAGGGTCTTACCCTGTGAGCCATCTCGCCAGCCCCCGAGATACTTTTCAAACATGAATCACCATTGAAGTTGGGACCACTTTCCGCCTCCCTAGAACATGGCCGCCCTGTACTCTGTCACTCAGCCGGCCACACTGGCACACTGCCGAATGTGGAAATAAGCATTTCTAGAGCAGCAACTGTTGGCCAAAAAATTAAAGCTAGAAGCACTCTCCATTTTCCCTAGGAATGTTCAGTTTGGGAAATGAAAAGGCCTTTCTTTATTTACAAACTGGACCATCCACCCACACACACACACACACACACACACACACACACACACACACACACACACACACACACGTTTACATGCTTTTAAAGCCATAGGTTATCTTTGGAGAGTACAGAAGAATCGGGCCTTCCCCCAAGCTTCAGCCCCGCCCACTCAATCCCTATACAGATAACCAACCCTTTTGTGTGTGAATTTCCTTCCAACCTATTCCTGAGGGGATGGTAATATTGAACTCTAAGATTCTAGATTGTTAAATTTAGTATAGAGTACTTGAAAACACATGAAAGTATCTTGACAAACTTAGTAACAGGAGAATGGTTTGGGAAGAGAACTTTGTGTGCCTACTGATCATTTAACTTTTTAAAAGTTATGCTCATACGACACATATTAAAAAATATTTATTAATTGGAAATGACCCTTCTTTCAGTTTGGGGGCTCATGGGACCACCACTCAAATAACTAGTGTGCTGGGTAGTTTTGTGAACTAGACACAAACTAGGACCATCTAGGAAAAAGAATATCAGTTGGGAAAATTTCTCCACCAGATGAGCCTGTAGAAAGTTCTCTTGATTAACAATTGATGTGGGAGGGCCCAGACCGTTGTGAGCGCCCACGGCTGGATGATCCTGGGCTCTGTAAGGAAGCAGGCTAAGGAATCTGTAAGCAATTAGCAGCACGCATCCATGGTCTATTTCTGTTTCTGCCTCTGGTTCCTCCCTTCGACCTTTCATGATGGACTATAAGCCATTTTTCTCCCCGAAGGTTTTTTGTTTGTTTGTTTGTGTCTTTGTTTTTTAATATAATCTGGGCTGGCCTGGAACTCACAGAGGTCTGACGGCCTCTGCCTCGAGGGTGCTGGGATTAAAGGCTTGTGCCATCATGCCTGGTTTCCAAGTTGGTTTTGGTCAGTGTTTTATCATAGCAATCGAAAGCAAACTAAGAGAACTAGACTAAAGAAAAGCAGGATTCTCTTTCTGATAAAACGACATGTGTTTCTAGAGTGCTGTTCCCACCACCACAGGCTGACCCATGACTCAACCAAGATGAGCTAACACTTGTCTGCTATGCACAGGCCCTGTGCTTAGTCTCCTCTCTCAGAATCATTGCAGACAGATTGGAGCCCTGTGCTTGGGGTTACTTTTGTTCCTCTAACACCAGGGATGGGTGTGTTCGACCCCTTACATTGGTTCTTTACGGGGTCTGGTGGATCAAGGTATACACAAGTGTTCAACTTCCCAAGACAGGGTCACAGCCTTTAGTCCCCACGCCCTCTCCCAGGATGCCTGCTTCATTTTATTTTTAAAGTAGCTTTTAGGCCCCCTGGTTTGCAGACCAACTCTCTAAGCTGCTACACAACTGTTCATCTGCTCCCCACCATCCCAGCATGCTTTCAAAAGCACAAATCTGGTCGTTTCATTTCACAATTGGCCACAGCTGCCTTTAGCCCCTGCTGCCAGAGGCCCTTTAGCCTGTACAGACACACGAGGTCTCTGCCAGTACGTTTAAGGTTCCTCTTTTGTGTCTGTGTACTTAGCCCAGTGCCTGGTGCATGAGGGTCTCCAGCCGGTCAGTGTTTGTACGAATGAAGGAATAGGGCCATGCTGAAGGATCAGCTAAAGTCTTTCTCAGAACATACAGATATAGAAACCTCCTGGGGAACCCTGTGAAAATACAGATTTAGATGCAGGAGGTCAGGGCTGAACCCAAGTTCCCAGTTGCTGCCGATGCTGCTGGCCTTTGAGCCTCACTCCGAGAAGAAAGGTTGCACTGAATCCTGATAGCTTTCAAGTTGGAAGGATGTGCACTCAGAAGTAGCTATTCCTACAGGAACCTTGAAATCTTAAGTGAACTTCAGCATGGAAAGGGATGCAAAGAAGTTACAGAGTTTATATACATACCCTGTGCACACTGAGCAATGCAAGGGACTTTCAAATAAGAGAGAAGTAAATAAAATCCATTTGCTATGTAACTCCCAGTACCACCGACTTTTCCTTATTCTCTTGCTTCAGCCCTGGACTGCAGGGGTTACAGGTGTGCAGCACTGTAGTGAGCTGCATCTGGGGATCTCTCTCAACACATAACCTCTCCACCCCTCTCCACCAATCTGATTCTCCCCCAGAGGAACGTGGAGTGCATGGGGCTTTGCTCTCCATCGCTAAAGTCGAGCCTGGTGGATGCTTCTGTTGCTAAGCTGGGGAAGGAGAGGAGCCACCAGCTTTGTAATAGTTCAGATCCAAGAAGTCTGCAGAGAACAAAAGATGTGGGCAGCTCGTGCCTGCAGTCCTAGCGCTGGGGAGGTGAAGGAGATCAGAGGTTTAAGGCTAGCCTTGGTTACAAAGTGAGTCAGAGACAAAAAGATTTAGCTCTGTAGACCAGGCTGGCCTCAAACTCAGAGATCTGCCTACCTCTGCCTCCCAATTTGTGAAAAAGGAGTTTATATCATGTTCCATATATCTCTAAACACAGTTGTTTAGTCTTGCTTGCTTTTGAGTTTTGCCTTATATAAGAGCATTCTGCTTCATAAAGTGCACTTACATTTGGGCCCTCAAGTTCTTTCACTTTTTGAATTAAAGGTTCCAGGGTCAGTCTTTTCATATATCCAAGAATGCTGTGGGTTTAGAGTTATACAAAACAATGGAGTTTCTAGTCACGTGTGGGCTCACAGCTCTATGACGATGGCAAATTTGTCATAGCAAAGATGTTAATTTACATTCCCACAGTAGTATGTAAGTAATGTATATGTGTCCATGACAACCCACGCTATCCCCGTTAGCTTGTGTTATCGGAACACAGGCAATCAAATATTACACTACAGTACTTCTGTGCCAGGAGGCAATGTTCCTGGCGGCATGGACTGTTGCCTCCTGATCATCTGACCAGAGAGCAAGCCTGAGACATTGCCATCCAGACTGAGCCCCGCACCCCACACCTTGTCTAATCTTAATATAGGTGGACAGTATACTGAATGGAGATAGGAGATGAAGGTGCCCACGGGGCTTTGCCACAGTTATGCAGTCATGATATGAGGCAGTCAATGACAGAATGAGACCCGGAAGGGACTCGAAGGCCAAATCCTTCATTTACGTTTAAGGAGATAGAGGCTCAGAAAGGTTAACTTACTTGACAAGATCTAAGAACTAATTACTGCATCAACCTTTCTCGAGGGCACTTGATTCTTAATCCAGAGTTGCCCACTCCTAGTAATTTAGGACAGCATGATGTCATGTATGAATTTATCAAAGAATTAATACAAATGTTACATTAAAAAGACAGCATGACATGATTCATAATTACCTTAAATATTCAAATAATCAATTTATTTCTAAAGGTAATTGTTTAACTTAATTGACTGACGAATTTGATCATGTCCACTTCTTTGCTTATGGTGTGCACAGCAATAATATCCAGTGGGATGAACAGGAGGCAGAGACAACCTCAACTGTGGTTTCAATATGTACACTTATCTATACTAAAAGACATGGATCTCGTTAGGGAAATAACCCCCAATTATCTCATTGGTGAGTCTTATTATTGAACCACCTCCCCGGGAAATGTGAGGCATCTCCTTAAAAAGCTTGTGTGTGTGTGTGTGTGTGTGTGTGTGTGTGTGTGTGTGTGTAAAGCAAACTTTAAATCCATTAAGTTTCAATTTGACTCTCCTTTATGAACACTCCCAGTTAAGCCACCCTAAGGGGCTGGAGGCTGAGACCGTGAGACTGTGAACAGCATCAGTGAACTTTATAATGCAAAGACTGCTTTACATTGGAACGCAGAAAACTAATTTGTAACAGATACTTAGTGCAGAAGACTCTGACCCACTCACTACAGGGAAAGGAATCAAACTGGGGAAGGGACTGCTTAGTGACAGTCCTTGTGGGAAGTGGCTCCCACGGCTTACAGGGGGAAAGGCTGGTTTATGTTGACCTTAGGAATTCTCTGCTACTGCTCGCCTGCTTGGCTGCCTTGCTATCTCTACTCTGAGGAGTGATTCTTTATTTTAAAATATTTCTCCAGCACTGGAACTGGAGCTGAGGTGTTTGTGTACTTGCCTCAAATGCTTGAATGCTCTGGATTTTATCTCCAGCGATACAGGGTGGCAAACCCAGAACTCAGGAGGTGGAGGCAGGAGGATTAGAAGTTCAAGGTCACCCTTTGTTACAGAGTGACTTCAAGACCAGCCTGGAATGCATAAGACCCCGTGGGTTTTTTGTTTGTTTGTTTTTGTAATGTTTACACTTGGTTTGATAATAAAAGCCTTCTGTGTGTCACCCCTCTTCAATCTGAGGATAAAGCTTACCGGGTTTTTATTACCTTGGGGTGAGGGCTTGGAGGCTTGAACACCTAGTGACTTTGCCCAAGAATGCTGACTGTACTGTACTGAGTTACTTCTTGTTCAAGTTTTCCTCCTGGCAGTCATTTTAATCAGCACTTCTCCTATTTAATGAGCTTGTAGTGCCATTACATAATCGCCCAGCTCACCAGATTAATGATGAAAAGAGGAACTGATTTTTCCAGCTGCATCATTTGAAGTAAACGTTAACTTTCTTTCTGAGTCCTTCCTCTAACAGCATTAGCGTGACAAATATGTCTTTCTCTAGCATAAGTAATTAGAATTTAATCACTTTAACTGCATCTTAATTACCCCAAATGAATTGAAAGGACATTTAATAGCAAAGATTAAATTGCCTTAATGAACGATTTTTGTGACTCCATCAATATTGGAATCACGGTAGCAGCTCCGGACCCACTCGTCGAGGCGCCTGCGGTAAGGGCCACTGCCACTAGGTGGCGTGCTTCGCACGCTCGTATATTTAACACCCCTCCCTCCAATTCCTCTGTTTAAGAAGGCAAGAGGAAAAGGAAATGAAAAGCACATAGTTTGCTGTGTTCTTCTGACAAACTGTCTTTGGGGCCATGAAATCATCATCAGATGTTAAAAGAAAGTAATGACTTCAGAAACTGTCCCTTCTTTTTACCTCATGACGTATGCGAAGGAAGAGGGGTGGCAGGCACTTGGGTATGTGACAGAAATCAAGTTGCTCGCGAACAATCACCAACATACAAGCAGAGCTTTTTGTCAATTCTCTCTCTCTCTCTCTCTCTCTCTCTCTCTCTCTCTCTCTCTCTCTCTCTCTCGTGTGTGTGTGTGTGTGTGTGTGCGTGCGTGCGTGCGCGCGCGCGCGCGCGCGTGCAGAGTCTTAAATTTGAGGTAACAAACAAGTTGTGGAAGAACAGAGCCAAAGGTATATGAGAACATCAGCCTTGGAAGCACGGGTGGCCTTGGGCCTTTGGGCCTTCCTCCAGGCATGGGTCCCAGAGGGCCAGGCTTACCCGCAGAGCATATCTAATGAGATGGGCCTTGCCTATCGATAATTGTTTAAGTGAAAACGTGGGTAGAGAGACATGGGCTTCACATCTGTTACCACTCTGGCTGCTTCTTCTTCGGAGGGGATCAATTAAAAGAAATCTCCCTTGTACATCTGAGAAGAAAGAATTGTTTCGAGAGCTTTCCTTGAGAGCCTCGGAGAAAATATTTACTCTATAATTTCAAGAGCTTTTATGATGTACAGACCTTGCTAAATGGATGCTTAAGAGAATGGTGCTCATATTCTGGGTGTATAGATTGTGATCTGAAACTGGCGACAGAAGTTATTGGTGGAGGTTATGTCTGGCCAGAGCCTTTAACTTGGGGAAACTGAGTCCAGAGCACCAGTAAATTCCAGGGGAGTGACCAGAGACAAATTATTTAACCTACTACAGAAAGCATCAGACAAAGTCAAAGTAACTACTACACACCATATAGATTCCCAGACCTCCACGTTCATTAAGATCACCTGGGAGCCTGGGTCACACCCCATTCGATTAAATCAAAATATCTGGGGTTGCAGCCAGACATTAGCTGTTTAGGTCTTTAAGCGATTTCCACGTGTAGTATGACTTATGAGCCATTGGATAGACAGGGAGAATTAAATGGGAATGTCCACCACAGCATGGAATAAAGACAATGTAAGCAAACGACTTAAATTCTCCTCTTATTCATCCATATGGCAAGCCTGACAAATTGTCCTCTAGGGTTGGGCTCTGCTCGGCTGTTGTCATATTAAATCAGCACATTAAAAGGACAGAAAAATGTTTTAGAAGCTGTTTGTTCCATTGTAACATCTTTGGGAAGAAAGGTCTGTAGGTAACAGAACAGCGAGACCCTGATAAATAATTGTTTATTTGTATCAAACAGTCAGAGTGTCACCCTGTCATCTGTCACCTCGGGAAGAAAGTAAGCTTTATCAGAGTGAGTATGGTTGTTTTATTTTAAATAAAAGCCTGTAAAATGGGTGGTATATGAATGTATGATTGTATACCAAACTCATCTACATTAGAAAAATAAGATCTTACTTCTTATCAGACTGTGAGGCTGGGTTTTCCATGTAGAAATAACGTGGCTCTCTTCTGAGCGTGCACACTCGTCCTGTCCAATGTCCACACACAGAGAATGATTGGCGATGCATATAGGCTGAACTTTTGTATATATTAGAAACGGATGCTATAGCAAGCACAGCTTCATGAGATCCTCTTTCTGTAGCTTCCCCACATTGGGGGCCATTCCATTTTATCAAACTGTGGAAATCTTAGTATTTAAGTAGGCTCTGAAATGAAGCTGGTGATTTCACTTTCCAGCCACTGGGGTTGAGTTACAAAAATGAACGTGTGGTTAAATACTCCAGTGTATGCAGTTTACTGAGAACACTGGGCATTACCGCTTCAAGGGCATGGCCGACACTAACTATGGAAGCTGAGGAGTGAGATGCCTGGGGACCTCCTTCTAAATTACCCACAGCCATTAGAGTTGAATATTTCCTTTTCTTTACAAGAAAACCAAGAATGGATTTTACCAGTATATAAGAACTGTTGCTTGAGAGAACTTTGGGGACCAGCATGTTTGATTAGCTGAATTTGCCACGGATGTGGAAGATGACGACATCAAACAGCTAGTGTAACAACCTCCTTAAAGACCTCGTAGATTAGAGATGACTATAGATTTTCCCCAGCACGGATCAAAGGGACTGAATTGAACGTTTTAGCTTAATGATCCAACTCCTGTCACACCCACCGGGACGCAAAGTCCGATTTTATATGCTGGTGTGCACGTGCCGTGCCACGTAGGAACAAACCAATCAACACCTGATCTTTGAGGACGGTTTTGATCTTTTCGACGACCCGACAGGGACAGTGTTCATTCCAGGAGGGGCCTCCCGCTCTCATAAATTTCGGAATATTCGCTATTAGTGTTTCTTTGCTATAGCATGAGATCCTGTGGTATCTTAGCTGCCTTTTGGGGACAGAGTACAGGATTAGGCTACGAGGCAGCGGGGCTCTGTCCAGGGTCCTGACTCTGGGCCAGGGTTCCAAGCCTGCAGGGTCTGACAGCCCTTTCACTCACCCCATGGGAGGGAAAAACAAAGGCTTCTAAGCTTAAGGCCTGAGGGGTGCCCTCTGACTCACTCAGGCCAGTTTGCTGGGAAGCAAGCAAAACAAAGGAACTGTTAATCTGTGCAGACTATTTTGGTCCCAGCCTCCGAATTCAGATCGCCAGGGTCACCTCTGCACTTATCGCCCCTTTCAGGTAAAATGTCAGCGTAACTCGTGCATGGAATTGAAATATTTACCTTTTCTAGGTAGGTTGGGATTAGGGGTTGGTTAGGTTAGAATTCGGGCTGTAATTGGTAGGGAAGGAATCCCGTCTCCCTCGATGGAGTTTTTCTTAGGCATCCTCTTCCTCCTCCACAGCCTCTTCCTATCAAAACACTGCTTAGAAAATTTTAGGACAAGGATGCTCTAAAAACAAAGCCTCAGCCAGCCCAACATCTATCTCCTGTTCCCTCGCTAGGCGGCCACTAGGGGTCGTGAGCAGCGTCCTCTGCTCATCCGGGAGCAAAGCCAGTTCTTCTCGCCTCTGTCTGGCTCGCAGAGGCAAAAAGCTTCGAAGATATCACGTTATAGGTTTTGGATGGCTTTGCTGCTACGACACAGTGGAACTGCCCGTTATATCGTCTGTGTCAGTTGTAAGCAGCTGGGTCTGGAATGACCGCAGTACCCCAGCTCCTGGGCATATGGGGATGGCACTCAGAATTGGGGAAGACAGGATAGGTAGGCAGCTTCTGAGCATGCCATGGGGTTTGTTTTTGGTGGGTGTTCTCTCACAGACACCAGGTCTAAGCAGGCTTAGCTGGCTACAAAAACTACTATCGTTAATTATCACCACAGGCCCACTCAAACTCCTGCACCTCCTCTCCTTATGGGTTCACCAACGAAAAATACACAAAGCCAACTATTAACCCACGGAGGGGAGAGATAGAGTCTGTGAGGAAAGATGCCTTTCAGAGCCTTCTGGTGACTGTCCCAAGTCCTTTTGACTTCATATCTGGTGTGTGTGTGTGTGTGTGTGTGTGTGTGTGTGTTCCAACTATCCTAATTCACTCCACCATTCATCCCTGGAGGCTTTGGGACTCTCGGCTGCCTCCTGATAACGGGTTATCCCTTAGCCTCGCTGGGAGAAAGCCATTCTAGGCCTTGACCCCAGCCTCCAAGGCGGACACGGTCGGTCGCGCCCTACGGGCCCTTTGTTCAAGCTGCAGCGGGCTAGTAGCAGCTGCACCTCGGGAGAGCCACAGCTCAGGGAGCCAGGAAATCTGTGTGATGGCACCACCTTCTCCTCCCACTCTGTAACCCAGGAGCCCTTCCAGCCTTGGCATCTCTAGTGCCCAGTCCTGGCCTCTTTCTCTCTCTCCACCCAGAATTCTTCAAGAGTTGAACAAATGCTGTTCCTAAGACCCAGCCTAGCATTCCTGCCTGGCTGTCGCTGCAGGGGCAGCACGGGACACTTGAAATGTCACCGGTCGGGATAAATATTAACACAAAAGCAAATGGACGTATGCAGAGCCGGTTATCAATCAACCAGGCCACAAGGCCACTCACAGCAAACATGGCCCAGGTTGGGTTGGGCAAGACTTTCTCAGGGCCACTTCCAGGTAGGATGTCCCCCCCATCCGCCCTCAGCTTAGAGCTTCCTCTAGCACAGAGGAGTAAGGGGCACAGGGGGCGAAGTCCCGGGTGCCGCAGGGCAGACCATCTTCGTGCAGGGCTCTGGAGAGGTCTCCTCACCTCCCACAGGGTCGGCTTGCTCAGCACACAGCCTTGCCTGGGCTGAGGACCCGAGCAGTCACCACCTCCTGGGTGCACAGTGCTACAGTCACATTCACCGGTGGGTGTCTCTTGCAGTCTCTTTCCTTGCTGCCAGCTACTGCCGAAGGGCCGAAGCCTTCTGGAATATTTAATTGGAGGCTAATCTCCTCCTGTCTTGATAGACGCCCACGTCAGAGGCGGGGCACCCAGCTTGGTTTCCCCACCCCACTCGGGACCAGAAACGGTGTGCGCCTGGTCACGCTGCGTTTTAATGAGCAGCAGCAAGCATTACGTTGAGGCAACATATATTGATTTTTAAAAGGTAGTTAATTTGGTGAGAATTTCCTCCAGTCTTTCACCAGCGCTTGTAATTTATACACCAGAAGGCGCCTCCCCACCCCAAACACACTGCCACGTGCAGAAAGATTTTTGACCCTCCAGACAAGCTGCAGTGGAGCACGGGGCACAGAGAGGCAAATGGAGAACCTCTCTTCCACTAAAGAGTAAAGGAACTCAGCAGGCTCTTGTTAGGGGGTGAGAAAAGACGCTGATTTGCTCTTTGGTGTAGCAGCCGGCAAAGCTGCAATGGCTGGTCCTGCCGAGCAGGCACTAAGTTTCCGCAGTTGCCACACCAAAGCATCAGGCGGGTCAGTCCTAAGCTCCATCACTGAGGCCTGCTAGTCACCATTTCAAGGATCAGAGACCGACTTCTCTTAAGAAAGAAAGAAATCAATGAGCAGGGTTGGGTTTTCTTTGGAGGCTCCAAAATAGGCTGTGACTTTCACGGGAAAACGGGATGGCTCTGGGCTTCTCGAGTTAGCACGCCCCCCCGCCCTGCAGGCTCAGTCCCAATCCTTCTCACTCCTTTATGTTAAACAGACCAAAAAGGGAAAAAAGAAAAGAAAAAGAAAAGAAAGAGGCAGTGCTCTGCTGTGTCTCAGGACATCCTGTGTGCTCTGGTTTTTATGTCCACTGCAGCCTCCCATTTTCCACACAGTCTAGGAAAGGGCCACATGCCTGGAGCCCAGAATAACAGAGCTAGCCATCTGGACATAGGTGTGTAGATAGTAGCCCTATGATGACCTTCTACATCCCACAAGCACTTGCTCAGCACCCAATTCATGCCTTTGTTGTGCAGGTTCTAGGACTTGGTCTTCATTCGTTCAAGGGGCTCCCCAAGCAGTCAACCCCCCACCCCGTCCAAATCCCTGGCTCAGTTCTCTTATCTGGAGGCCAGTAGGCCTTGCACAGGATAGATAGATTAGGTTTCCAGTACTAGACAACCATCTTGCTACAGGACCTATCATATCAGTGTGTCCTGCTACCGTGTGAGGAGCGATGACTTCAAGAGGGTGCTGTGGATGGTTCTGAAGGTGCGGCCCAAGGGAGAGCAGCAAGGTCGGCTGCCCGCAGGGGTGATGAAGCCAACACTACAGAGAGTGCTACCTAATGGAACCTGGAGGCTAAAGGATGGCATTCAGTCAGTCTAGGTCCCCTGTCTGAACTGAGGCCACACCAGATTCCTGGGGTCACTTGAGAATTGTACAGCAAAGGACTTAGCTATGCCAGAAATTCTGGGCGGTCAGAGGCTGAGGCAGTGTGGCATCCTTGACGGAAGGCCTCTAGAGTCCAGATCCGGGGAAACGCTAGGGTAGCCTCGCAGGCTAGGATCTGAGGCTAGTTCGCACCTACCTCTCCCTAGCTTCTCATTGGCAGGCACCGGGTGGGGGGAGGGGGGCTCGGCCTCATGCTTTGATTTTAGTCTGTGAAACGGCTCAGTGCCCTCGGCTCAGAGCGGATTGACTGTCTTTCATTCTCTAGGGACGAATTAATGGAGAACGATCAGTTAATTAACAAACCCTCATTCCAGCGTTTACCTTTCTCTTCACCAAGATTCAGACCTAGGCGCAGGGCTCAGATGAGGCTGTGTGTGTGGCTTGGGGCTGGGGGTTTTGGGGTGGGAGGACGTGGATACTGGAGTCAATCAACGCGACAACCTCCGCCCAGGTCTTGTGAACAAAGTCCGCCCCTAGGCTGCCCTCTTCTCGCGTCTTCAAGGGTCGCCGAGTGTTCCTGGATCCCTGATGCAGTTCCAGCTGAGCTCAGCTGTCCACTAGGTCTCTTAGCCCACTACAGGAGCCGGGCCTGGTGCCTGCACTTGGCAGCTGAGACTTTCAGTGCTCAAAAAACATCATACAGCTTGCTAGGGATTTTTGAACTGCGAGGCCGGCTTGCTGATTCGAAGGACATTTACACATTCCCACCCAGTAGCAGCGCAGAGACTTAGATGGGGGAAAAAAATCACGACGACGAAAAAGCTAGTTGTCAGCCTAGGCTCAACCGGGAGTTTCCTGGGGACCTGGTCACTGTCCGCCTCTGTCCCTTTCCTTTCTACAGCCCGTTATGCACTCAGCGCAGATATGATAACCCTTCCAAAGCAGCCCCGCCGCCGTGACACTCATCGCCTGCAGGTTTGGAATCTGTGTACACACACCCTATTGAAGTGCGGCTCCCCTTACGCGCGGCGCCAATAAAACCGGCCAAGAGTGGGTCGCCGCAGCCAGCTCAGCCAAATATTGACTGGCAGCTTGAGCGGCGCCGGCCCCGCGCGGGGTATAGGCTTTGAACAACGGTAGCTAGTTTCTAGGCATGCTTCGTCCCTTCCTAAACCCTCTTGTGTTCCGCTGAGAACCATACGCCCAGTGTTCCGCCAGGTTCTAAGAGTCTCTACCTGCGGCTCAAAACCTTGCAGCTCTGTCTGCGAGCAAAAATGCAACCCCGAAGTCGCGGAGGCCGCCTTGTTCGGTCTTCGAAGCCTCCCTTAGCCCAATTCGCTGAGCCCTTGGAGAAGGAGAAGGAGGAGGTTGGCTACCTGAGCTGGCTCTTCCAGGTTTAGAGACACCTCTCTTGAAGAAAGGGGAGGCGGAGCGGGACGAAGCGCGCCCAGCCTTTCTCATTCCCTCCCACCTTCGGTCCCTTATCTGGCCCACGCGCCCATCGGCTCACCTGCTAAGCGGAGCGCCGACATGCGCTGGAACTCCGGCTCCTGCAGCCACTTCCACATCCTCCGGAAAGTCTCCCGACCGGACTTGAGTTTGCTCCAGGGCTTGGGGTTTCGCAGCAGGTCCGAAAGGGTCCCCTGGGAACGGCAGAGCACCCTCTGCGCGAAGATGGCCTGTGGGATGCTGTAACGTTTGAGCTCGGTGGTGATACGCTGCGCCACCTCTTTGGTATTGATCTCTTCCATCTGCCCTGAATTACTTCCATTGCTGACCTGCGCGCCGGTCACCGAAGGGTTGGGCTCCCGGGCTGTGCCCAGGAGCTGTCCGTGGCCCTGGGCATTCAGGTGGGCATGGGGATGGTGTGGAGGAAGGCCGTTGATGGGTACCATGCCGGCCGAGGTGGGCGTGAGGTGCTGCTCCCCGTGGCGACCGAGCATGGCAGGGTGGTGGGCTTCAAAGCCATTTGGGGTGAGCATCTTGTCGGTGGGCATAGCCGCGCCGGGATGAGCATAGTGGGGAAGTCCTTGCTGGGAGTTGTGAATGCTGCCCAGACCCGAGCCAGAGAGGGGCGAGAGGCTCTGGCCCATGCCAGCCACGTCCTTGTGGTAGGGGGTATAGAGGTTATTCATGGAGGCCAGCCCGCGCTCATCCCGCATAAGTGTGAAACTACCGCTCACGTTGCCCGCCAGGCGCTGGTGGTGATGTGGGTGGTGGTGGTGATGGTGGTGGTGATGGTGGTGAGGGAACTTGTCGGACACGGTGGAGATGGGCGGCAGCGGCTGCAGAGGGGTTAAGGTAGTGTAGGTGGTGGGCATGCTCATACCTGGGGGAGTTTCACAGGCCATGGTCATGGTGGGGTGCAGGGGGCCAGCCAAGCTGTGCTCAGGGGCGCGGTGGTGGTGGTGGTAATCGCTGCCTCCGCTGCCGCCGTCCAGCAGCGACGCCATGCCCATGGAACGCGGGTGCGCGGGAGGCAGGTGGCTGCCGCGGTGCCCCACGGAGCTGCGCGCGTGAGGGCTCCCGCCCAGCAGGTCAGCAGGGGCGGGCACCGGCTCATGGCTCACCCCGTGCAGCTCGCCGATCGCCTCCATGGTCAGCTGTGCGTTCATCGTGATGCGGGCGAGCGGGCTGCAACATCGATGTGGCCGGGCAGAGGCGGCGAGGGGCGCACAGAGTCCAGTCTTCACATCGGCTGCCTGCGACTGTGGCCTTTCTTTCTCTCACTGTGGGGATCTGTGTCTTTCGCTCTCTCTGTGTGTGTCTTTGCCTTCTCTCTTGCTCCCACCTTCCCCTCTGCCTTTTCTTTTCTTTTTTTTTCTTTTTTAATATTAATTTCCAAAAAGGATCCGTGCTGTTGGGAGAGCGCGGTGCCCCTAGCCCGCCCAGCCCGGCCCCCTCTCGCCCCTCTCTTTCTTAGAATCCTGCTGCCCCCGGCTCCCTTGACGCGGCCCGTGTGCCTGCCGCGGCTGCTGCCTGCCTGTGCCGCCCGCCAGCTCGAGCCATGGCTCGGTTACTGTTGCAGACTGTGGCTGAGATTCGGTAGCCGCTGCTGCTGCCGCTGCCCACCCTCACGCCCGCCGGGCGCAGCGCGCATGCGCGCTGCCAGGCCCCGCCCCCTCAGTCCCAGAGCTCGGTGACGTCCTAGCACAAATGAACTAAGGGGGGGTGAGGGGGCCGAGCAGAGCTTTCTCAGCGGCGCCGAATGGCCCGGGATCGGTGAGCACGTGCACGGGACGCGCGCAGAGCGCGACCTGGAGCCGCCGCCACAGTCCTCGGAGACTTGCTACCTCCTGGTCTTCCTTACTTCCCCCATCTCCCTTCCCAGCCCGACTCTCTTGCCTGCTTTCGTGGGCCAGCAAGGTTAGAGAACTAGAGCCCCTGGGTCGGAGTTGCTGGTTCCCGGTGCAGGTTATCATAGGCTGGGAGCTGGAGACTATGCCATGGCCTTTGCCCGTTCGCCCATTGGGCTTTATTCCCTGGAGAGTCGCTGGAGGCCAGTCTGTTCCCTGTACTTAAATGATTGTCCTACGGGGACTTGGGACGAGTATACCCTGAAGGCCTAGATCAGCGTGGGCGCCGTAGAACTGGTATCCATGACCCTCACAAGTACTCCTAGAACTACCTTTCCCCCTCTGAGCCCGGGGCAGAGGAGCACCCAGGGATTAGTACTCTGTGAGGAGCTTTCAGATCGAGGCCACACCTCACCACCCAGACCTCAGAGAAGGTCTTTAACTATGTTCCCAAGTAAGATGGCTCTCCCACTTTGGATAAGTCTGGGGGATCCTGAGGGAGACAGCAGCTCGTCCTAGTTAGCATTGGGGGCGGGGCTGGTCTTTCAGTTACTCCATAGCCTTTCTAGAAAAGAACCTAGAGGTTGCTTGCTGCTTGGAAGGAGTACCTAAGCAGGCAGAGTGCACGCGGCCGAGCCAGTTTCCGAGCGAGCGGCTTGGACCGCAGGGACGCTTTCCTTTTCCTGGCGTCCCTGCAAGAAGCCTCCAGATTTGAAAATCAATTCAGCTTTGGGCATAATTGTGCCCCTGTCACAGTCACGCTCCAATCCGGAATTGAACCCGGGCCTTCAGCCTGGTGGGGACGCGTGGGGAGGCCCCCAGTGTGGTACACACACCCGGCCGCCACATGCCGCGGCTTTCTTTTATTTACAAAAGAAAGAAAGAAAAAAGTCCGTAACAAAAGGCAGAGCCTTGTCTGCTTAGGTGCTTTTATCCCCTGGAGAAAGGACAGATGTGCCCATTGTCAGGCCCTTGGCAGTTACGGCCGGGTCAGCGCCGAGCCTCAGCCTGGGGCTAGCGGTGTTCACAATAAGGATAGCCTCAGAGCGGGCTTTCAGGGCTCAGCTACTGAACAAAGTGTCTGAGGCCTGCTCTGCGCCAAACGCAGAACCCACCGCCTGTGTTTCCTTGTAACGGTTTTCAGAGAGCCTAGGATTGAGTAGTGGTGGTGGGGGTCTATAAGAAAAACTTGGTAGGGTCAACCCAGGGCCTGAAATCTCATCAGTTAAGGTACAAACCGGCTCATCTCTTAGCCCAAGTGTCTGCCTCCAACTGCACAAGACCCACAGTCAAGGTCAGTGGGTACACTAAGACTTCCTACAAGACTAATTCTGCTGACTCTCAACATCACAAAGGGCTTCATCCTACCCAAAGAACTCCTATGGATCCCACTTCAAGTCAGCTTGGTCATGATCGTTTTAGGAATATGAACCCCCTCCCCACAGAAAAAGGTCATTGGGAGGAGAAATACATTGGCCAAAACCAAAATAAATAATACTAATTTAATTTATTTATCATCTCTTCAGACACATCCAAGCACAACATATTTCCTAGAAACCAAATCTACCTACCTTTCTGTCTTTCTCTCTTTCTCTTTCTTTCTTTCTCTCTTTCTTCTCTCTCCCTCTCCTTTCTTTTTTGAATTCCTTTCCAGTAACATAGGGTTCTTGAATCTCTTGAAAAACCAAAGAATGAGTTGAGACAATCTCAGCTCATCTGTTTCTGCCACCATGTTTTAATCCCATTGAAATGATTGATCTGCCCTTGTGGCCATCTCTTCTTGAAAGACTGTTCCTTTAAAAAAAAACAAAAGAAATTAGGACACCAGTGGTTCATGGTGTCACCCCCTCCAGTAAATTAGAGACTTGATCTTGGGAGTTCTCCTTCATGGAGACTCCTGGCTGAGACCCTGAAGAGGGATGGGATCAGGGAGCTCAACTCTGCCAAAAGGGACTGTCCAAAGGGACATTGTCAAAAAGGTATCTTGTTTCATCTTTGGCTCCCAAAGAAGAAGTTGAGGAAGATCTTTTGGCCTTGCTCACCTCAGTGTTTGACATCACTCCCACCCCCAACAATCTCGGACTTGGTTTACAAATCTCTCTCCTCCTCCTCCCTCCTCCTCCTCCTCTCTCCTCCTCCTCCTCCTCCTCCTCCTCCCTCCTCCTCCTCCTCCTCCTCCTCCTCCTCCTCCTCCTCCTCCTCCTCCTCCTCCTCCTCCTCCTCCTCTTCCCAATTCTCCTAATACACCTAATACACCTTTTATTGAAGCACTGGTTTCCTGTAGTTGATGAGTTAGAAGTAAGGTGTTTTTCATCCCTCAAAAGCATTTTCTGTATGGTGAGTAGAAAGGACATTTTTTTCCCCTCTGGCCTCTAAGGGATTGTCACATGCTAGGGACTGGAGTTGCCTGCTGTTATCTGGCCTTCTCAGAGTGGTCAGCACAAAGCTTGGCCCCCTTAGATCCCCCTTTCTCTCTCTTTCCACCTTTCTTCCCCCCTCCCAAACATCTTTCCTGTAGCCTAGAGTACTTGCCTCTCTTACAAGAACTAAAGTCTGGATTGAAGCAACTCTAAGGGAAGAGAGAATTAGAGTCTATAGAAGGATGCCTTGAAATGGACAGTGTGTGAAAAAGAAGGAAGGGGTTACACTTAACTGCTTCAGTTCTAAACAAATGAAGGAGAATTATAGAAAAACAATGTAACAAATATTAAAGTACAAGTTTTAAAAGGGGTGAATGGCTCAACCAGATGCTCGGTGCAGTATTTTCAGGTTGGAACCCAGCTTTTGTGCTACTGGGGCCTTGGGCTGGGCAAAGGCTCCATCACTGGTGTTGAGTTTTGTAAATGTCCTAAGTGCCTGGGAGTGGGTAGGTACATGAAATTTGTCCTCAGCTAGATAGGCTGCAGTTTGCAGGGCAATGCCACCAGACTTGTGGAAAAGGCCATTTTTGTAAATGCTGGAACATTTCTCACACAGTTCTCTAAGAATGGTCCGTGTGGTTCAGAGTTAATGGCTTGGTTTTCTTTGTGAGCTGTAGAGGTGTAACTTATGGACCATCTAAAAGAAATGTTTCTGTGCTCTTTAGGGCATCAGGTGTTCAGTCCCTATTTGGTGACTGCAGTCCTGGGTTTCAGAAAAATGTTCCTACCTAGGGCTTCAGGTGAGAGACCTTTGGCTACAGTATTTGAAGCCTAAACGTTCCTGGAACTTGCAGAGTTTGGAAATTAAACTCCCAGGGAGGACATGAAGATGGTATCTGGCTACAGCAGAAGCCTAGATAGAATAGGGTGAAAGATTTGGTTCTTTGTGCTTCCTGAGGGGTTCTACATCATGTTTCCATGTCTGGAGAAATTTATTCAGAAAATTGCTGTTGGCTTAGAATAGTCAAGAATTTTTAGACAACCTAAAGCCTGATGATTTATTATTAAAAACAATTAAAACAACATATTAATTCCCAGTCCCAAGAGATGTGGATGTGACTTCTCGGTCTAGTGGAGGAGGCAGAAACCGAGGCTCTAACACCTTCTTTGAAGCTTTCCCCCTGTATTCAATATCCATATAGTTTTCATTCGTCTGCTCAGCTACACTCTTTTCTTTCCAAAAATTGTTTTGTGCATGAAAATGGTTTAAACCGGCATTTTCGCACCATTTCTTTTGTCCCTTTTTTTTTTTTTTTTTTTTTTTTGGTTCTTTTTTTTTCGGAGCTGGGGACCGAACCCAGGGCCTTGCGCTTCCTAGGTAAGCGCTCTACCACTGAGCTAAATCCCCAGCCCCTTCTTTTGTCTCTTATCCCCTGAATCCCCGAAGAAGACGCCTGCGGAAGGGCGGTCTGCTCCCTCCAACCCCACCTAACATGGAGTTCCTGGAACCGGCTTGGAGCCGCCTGGGTGGCGGTCTGAAAACTGACCACTCCGAGAGCATCTCTGGTCACTTCCTGGGCAAGGAAGAAAACCGCTTGCTCTCCTGGGACTCTGGGTTAAGTAGTAACGGATTCTTTTGGGTTGAAACTCTTTCTGGAGGTCGCCTACTTGGGCAAAGGCTCTGTGCCTTCAAGTCAAGAAGGTGGAAGGGGTGTCAGAGTGGTTGTGGGACTGAGAGGTGCTGGTGCCTAGGTGACGGGTGGCAGAGCCCACCTCTGCAGGTTAACCCGACTCCCTGGAAATTAGCTTTCTGTGGTGTGATCTTCTGTGAGTTTTCTCTCTTGGTCATAATGTTATACTAACGGGGGTGGGGAGGAATCCTGCCCAAGATTGTGAGGGAGCAAATGGGGGGAGACGAAGAGTTTTGCAGATTTGGGATAGCAGTGAATACTTCTTTTCCAGTCTTTTGGGAGTCTATGATGGAGTAGCAGTGGCTTCCGGATGGCAGAGAGTGCCAAAGCTGGGAACTGGAAAGGAAGGGGTGAGAGCGCGGCTCTCCGCTGCACCTTGGCGCCATTCGAAGCAACTCAAAGTAAGGAAAACTCAGAGGGGTGGACGGAAGGCCAAGTGGTACTAGCGATGCTTTCTAGTAAGTTATTCTTCTCCGACTTTGGAGATAATCAGAAGGCCCAAGTCACCAGCCACCGCCCATCCCGGAGACTCAGATGCGAGAGGCTCAGACCAGCCAACCCTACCCCAAGTCGGGCCTGACTTGGCACGCCCTCTTGGAGAACTCATTCGTCTCCTGGCAACGCCGACGACGCAGGCCCAGAACAGCTGCACTTGGGAAGGAGGAAAACTCTTTAAACAAATCATTTTGGTGTCTAATCAATTAGTGTTTGCGCAGTCAAGTACCATAGATTTAACAGAATAATCGTTACTGCCCTTGTCTTTATTTGACCCGCAGACACCTAGAAGATTTAAAAATAAAATGCAAGGTGTTCTGAGCATCTGCCCTGTCGCCTGAGCTTCATTCCTCGGGCTGCTCTGGCTGGTTTGGTTTTTGCTTTCTCCAAGGGGAGATTCTTCTCTTGGTATTTCACTTTCCATACTTCATCTCCCCACTACGCAACCCCTCTGTCCTGGCCTGCCTTCCTCAAATCAGCCAGCCACTTTATCCGCCTGTCCTCACCCTCGGTCTCTGACCCAGAGACCCTTGCGAAGGCCCTTTAACCTGAGTGCCATCCGAGCGTAGTATTATGGAGTGGATCAGAGTCCGCTGCTCCACACCAACCTCCAGACCTTGGCCCTCATGTGCCTTTCAGAACCTATCTCAGACAAAAGGCTTCTTGTGCTTGATCTCTAGTTTCTATGGGGCTGGGAGGGGGGCGTATACGCTGTGTGTGTGTGTGTGTGTGTGTGTGTGTGTGTGTGTGTGTGTGTGTGTGTGTGTGCTGGGGTTGGGCAAGGATCTTACAGGTGGTAGGGGTTTTGCTCCATAAATGCAACCAGTTGATTGCCTCTCTCTCTCTCTCTCTCTCTCTCTCTCTCTCTCTCTCTCTCTCTCTCTCTCTCCTCCTCCCTCTCCCCTCTCTCTTCCCTCTCTCCTTTCTCCTTCTCCCTCTTTCTCCCTTCTTCCCTCCCTCCCCCTCTCTCTGTGTATGTATGTATGTATGTATGTATGTATGTATGTATGTTGTATGTATGTATGTATGTATGTATGTATGTATGTATGTGGGACTAAAAGGAAAAGGAAGAATAAGAAAGCATCTTCACCTGGGTGTAAAGTGTGGTGTGTCAGTTGTTGTGACTGAAGAAGAGCCAACCCAGAGGACTGTCAAGGTGCAGGAAACTGTCTATCAGATGCAGGCTTCTCTGGACCTGGTCCATTCTACTGTCTATGAGTAGGTGTCTATGAGATGATGTCTCCAGTGCCCTGTCCCAGTTCCTGAGTGTTTTACAGATCTCACCTCCTCCCTCTCTCTCTCTCTCTCTCTCTCTCTCTCTCTCTCTCTCTCTCTCTGTCTCTCTCTCTCTCTCTCTCTCTCTCTCTCTCTCTCTCTCTCTCTCTCTCTCTCATATGTTGCTGGGTGGGTGTACTGTTTTTCTACCCAAGTCGCCATGCCTGAGATGAAGTCCCAGACAACTGAAGAGAGAAGGTCAGTTAGGGCTGAGTCATAGGTGTGGGAATATGGACATGCAGTAACTCGGAGGACGCAAATACCTGCATCCTTTTCCTTCTTTTAATACTTTAGGGGAGTAGGGAAGTCAGCAATGAAGCTGATACACTTGGGTCGAGGTTTTGTTAGTACTAAGCTGTAACCCTACTAGGAGAAGTAGAGGTAGGAGGTGAAACTGCAGGTGAACCTGCCTATCTCTCCCTTGTCAGCTTCCCAACCCTCAGTTCCAGATGCTCCAAATACTGCATAGTATTTCCCACCCCTGGGAAACTGCCTGGAGGTGCCCTGGTTCCCAACATCACCTGAGAAACCTTCCTCTCAACAATGAATGATTATAATGTACTTGACTAATTTCCGCATTTTCCTGTTTAACATACATTAATCCAAGTAACAAAAAATCAATATTGCTAACAACACTGCAAACAAATCCTAGTCCATCTCACACAAAAACCTCCTCAGATTTTCAGTCACCTCCTATCACCTTCAAGTTTGTTAATCCGTGAGGCTACCTATAGCTCCTGACTACTGTGAAAGTCAACCCTAACTTTTCAATAGCAGATCTCTAAAATCCCACTCTCATCAACTCTTTTATTGTGGGTATATATGTGGAGAGGCTCAGATGACCTTCTAAACCCTAGCCACCTCTCTTCTGGAGCCATTTCAGGAACTCCAGTTCTCTTAAACCTGTCCCATTGGGCATCAGCAAATACCCTAAGGTCACCGGAAAATAATCTGGGTTTTGTTTTCTTTCCTGGACAAAACCCCATATGTGGCAGATTCCAGTATTTTCCCAGAGCAGGAGACCCACACACTTCGGCTCTTCTCCTCACGTTCTGTGCCTGTCCTAGCTGTTCTGAATCTAATGTTGGCTAGTAGTTCTTGTTGGGAGTTTATTGTAATTCTTTTTAAAAATTGGTGTTTTCCACCTGGAAGAAACAAACTAGAGGGGCCGGCTAATGAAGGAACTTAGGTTTGCAAAACACCATAAATAATTCATTATTGTATTTCAAGGGAAAAAATAGCTTTCTTAAATCATCCCCATAATATAAATGGCAGACTTACAGTATGGTCCTGGTAAGTCTAAATTTTTAAAGGAGCAATATTCAAAGAGACATAGATGTCTGTATTAATTATTTATTCGCCAGTGCCTTCCTTCGTTTCTGACTTATTATTAATTAGGCGCCTCTAGTCTTTCACAGAGCGCTCCACTGAGCCGGTTACAGCTTTAAATATGAATTAAAAGCAAATCCAAGCTACTGTAATGCGAAAATTATTCCGTGTCTTGCATGGCAGAGATGAATAGCTGCGTGGATCAATACCGTGAAACTCGGCTCCCAACGACAAGGTTATTGATAGTTCGTAGTAATGACATTAATGATGGAAAAAAGGGAACAACCACCCACCCGCCTTGGAAACTTTTTAGCCACTGAAACCCCGCAATAAAAACGGGAAGGGGGCAGGAATTGGGTTTAAGTGTAAGAAGAAAATTATTTATGAAACCCGGATAAATGACTTCGGAACCTTGATGCATTTGAACCTAACGCTCTTGGTTTCTGGCGGCCCTGGCTCCAGCTGGGGAGACCGCGAAAACCCCAAGCCATGGAGGGCTGGGGGGCCGGGTAAGCTTCAGCAGCCTCAGCCTCCGGTGTGCAGCCCCTCAGCCCGGTTCTCCGCTGGGAGAGCCCTCTGGAGGCGCCGACGGCAGAAGATTCTGGAAGTGGGTGGAAGGAGACCGGCGCGCGAGGCCGGCCCGCAGTGTCCAGGAGGGGACAGGAGGCGGAACCTCTGCGGCCAGGACTTCAGCCTAGGTTTTTTTCCCTGGGTTGGCTTGGCACCGGTTGCCGGAGCGGGGTCAAACGCTACAGCCTCCTGTGGGCCCAGGGCCTGCTGGACACTACGATAGCGCGCAGCTCACTCGGGGCCGAGGGATGGGAAAGCTGTTGGAGACCCTGCAGAGTGCCTAGGCTGCGCACCCTTTGCCTCCCACCCCACCCAACTTGCTAGGCGCCGGGTTAACTGGGCCTTGGCCTGAGGCTGCTCTGCGATGCTGGGAACTCTAGGCATACAGAGCAGGCAGGCTCAGGTCTTCACCCACATCCGGTCTTCTGCGGCCACTGAAGCTGCCAGTGCTGGCGGCATCGACCCTTCTCCCTGTCCCCTAGCACTAGCCGAGGCCACAGCTAGGGACGACGCGTGCAGCGAGGATACGAAAGGTTACATCCTGACTCTGCGGGTCTGAGAGAAAGGTCAGAGCCCAAGGGAAGGTTGCAGGCCATTGTGCCCCCTCCTCCTCCTGCCAGGCTCTCAGCCGTTCGGTCCCCTCCCCCAGCAGGAGGACAGGCCTCTGAGGGCGGAGGTCGTGGTGACCCTGACAGCCAAGCGAAGGGCTGCCCAGCCGCTGCGGGTCGTTGAGGGCAGGCAGGCAAGCCTGACCGCGATTCTGGTGCGTCCGGGCTTAAGTGTTTTGGGTTAGAGTGGGAAGTTGGGATGTTTGCTCTGGCGCCGAAGGGGACAAGAGGACGTCCGGTGCTGGGGGAGTGGGTCGATCATAGTTTTCTTCAGAAATAGGGATGATTTTTTTTTTAAAAAATCTATTTGGTTTCTTAATACACTTTCCCTTCCTCCTTCTCGTCCTTTCCCCGTTTCCAACATCATCTTTCATTCTTCTCATCCCTACACCCTCTCTTCCAGTTTCTTCCTTGCCGCCCTTCTTCATCCTTCCCTCCTTTCTCTCTCCCCTACCTCCGGTCTTGTTTTCCTTGCCTCTAGCTTCCTTCACACTTCCCTCTCCTCTTCTGGGGCTGCTACCGGCTTCTGCACCCCTGGACGTTCAAAGTAAAAGGTGCCAGTTCCTTTTGGCACCAATTCCAAGGAATCTCCTCCCCCTTTGAAGGAGGGACAGGTGAGCAAAGAGCCCACCTGCGCTTCAGGGGTCTCTTGCTGTTGCCAGACCCTCCCACCCCTCAAAGCTTCCCAGCTAGATTTTTCCTACTGCCCAGGTTCATCTGGCTGGAGCTCGGGATCACCCTCATTTGGGAAGAGTTTCTAGGGCCTCCTAGTGTCATGCCGACTCCGGAGGACATCAGCAAGACTTCTCCGTGCTCGTTTATATTTTACTTTATTTTATCAATTAAAGAGGAAAATCGAAATGAATTTCAGAGGCTATCACCTCTAAAATCACCAGCGAAGCCTTAGTTCTATTTCAGGACAAAAGGCTGGCGAAGGTAAAACCGGTCTCCGGATAGTGAGACCAACCCCAAACTTCCTGCTACGGAGAAAAAAAATCTCCTTTGAAGTCCACTATGAAGTTTGTGTTTCAGAGTAGCACCCCGCCCCCTTGGATCCACGGGCTCCATCCCCACAGGGTAAATAGGGAATGAGTCTTTTCAGAAGGGAAACGCAACAGACTGCAAAAGAAAAAAAAAATCACTTGATTCTGGAAAAAAATCAATATCGAAATTAGATTTATTGTCTGCTTATGCGATTAAAAATGACAAAGTGTTGGCTTTTATTTTCATAAAAAGACAGAAGGCTGAACAAAATAATTTACTATTGAGTTCCTTTTGTTTCATTTGCCTGGCAACACCCTGAGGAGCCTAAGGCAGTTGGGAAGTGCGGTACCTCAGTCAGGAGCCTCCTGAGGGAGAGATGAGGACTCCTAACTCTGGGAGTGATGGGTGCTGTGCACGCCAGGGGAAGAAACTTCCCAGTCTCCAGTCTGAAGCAACTGAGTCCATCTGAGAACTTCTCAGCTATGCTATACCCCAAAGGAATACTGGCTGACCCCCACATGACCTCGACCCCAGGTCTTGTCTTGTTTCCCAAGGTAACTTTGAGTTCCGGTGATGATCTACTTTGCCTTTTCTGGACTCCACAGCCCTCAGCCAGCCACCCCTGTGGGAAGGACTGCTTGAAGTCACCCTCCCCTTGTCCCCACAAGTGGTTTGTTTGCTTGTTTTGGCTTTCAGAGCTTGTACTGCTGGAATCAGCAAAATATTTGTTTTCCACATGAACCTAGGAGATATATATATATATATATATAAATATATATAAATATATATCTCCATCCCAGTGAATATATTAGGGGAAATATACTACATCTGAGATGCTATGATTACATCAACAGCTGGGTCTGGGGGGTTTGTTTGTTTTTAAATCTACATAAAAACCACAAAAGAGCCCACAATGTATCCTCTTCCACACTCCCAACATCTTCAATGATAGTGTCAGAATCCATCGCAGTTTCTCTGTGTCTCCCGCACTCCATACTCCACGTTGGACAAGCAGCGCCTACTCCTACATTTTTACTGCCTGGTTCTGGAACAACGTGGCTTCTCGACTGTGGTTTCACATACATTTAGCAGTATTGTTAGGAAAAAAACCTCAAAACTACCCAGCCAGGTCCCTTAGCACCTTTAAATGCACCTTCAGGTCTGGAGCTAGGCGACACATGCTGGGACACATTAGAAAGTGAGGAAATTGCTTCTTTTTATTGTTCTTGTTGTTGCTCTGGAAACTGGCCTAGAGGGTTTAGCTCCCATACTTGCTGGAATGAAACCCCTGCCAGCCATCTCTTCCATGGACTCTCTAGGTGTCAGGGCTGAAGGAGAAGGGTGTGGATTGCTTGTTCCCTGGAACTCTGATGGGTTCTGCGGTCTGATCCACTTTGACTTGTTATCTGTTGAGTTGAGGTGAGGTGACTTTCTCCCAGGTGGTGGCAGTGAGGAGGTGAGGAATAGGTCCCTTGCTAGGCCACGAAGGAGATGGGCAGGCACCCTTTGGCAGGTCAAGTCTTTGGGTCTTCTGCTTGGACGCCGCAACAGGAATGCCAAGTCTGCGATTGTCTTTCTGGGGAACTCACTTGGCCTTTTCCACAGTCCTTCAGGGACCTCTTCTGCAGCCTCATTTTGGGACTAACTCTCTCCAGCAACCTGGAGCTGTGAGTTCCAGGGTCAAAGATCAGACATTCTCTGGGCACAGGCTCCTTCTTCACACAGGTGGACGCTATAGCTGTGGCTCCTGTCATGGAGGCTGGGTGGGTGTCCACTGCCAACCGGACTCGGATCTCAGGGTGCTTTCTTCTCTCTGGCAGCTCTGTAATGCTGTAGAGTCTTGAAGGAGTGGGGGTGGGGGGTGTTGAAATTTAGGACACGATCTTCATACAGCAGAATCAAAAGGTATGGTTTAATACCTCTTCAGGTATTCCTGCCTTGGGTTAGCTTTGACCCAAAGCCTGAGGAGCAACCTTCTGTTGTCTCATTTTTCTTCCCCAGCCTGGCTAGAGCTGGAAAGAGCTTGCCAAACGAATATCAGCCTTCCAAGTAAGCAAATCTGTTCCAAAGGGGCCCGACCTTTCTCCTGAATTGGAGCGAGGCAAGGCAGAGTAAAAAGCAGGTTTCTATGCAAGTCCACGTGGCTCCAATCAACAGCACATCCCCATCAATTCTTGTTGGTCAGGGCTGGATTTACTTGTTCCCAGCCTCAGCTCCGAGCCCAGAGCAGCCAGTAGTTAGAATTCTCTCTCCGACGAAAGCCATGGTCAATAGAATTCTGGGTATCAAATGAGCAATAATTTGCTGTGGCTACATGCTGGATAATGAAAGATGTTAGTGGGATCAATAAAAAAAATGAAAACACTTTTACTTACATCTTGAGTTACAGTTTTAGGAGAGGGAAAGAAGCAACCAGCCCAACGTTACTTCAGAGTCTTGTAAGTCCCTCCCCAGAGCCAAGAGGCTTCCTCACCATCTGACTGGCCCTTCCTGACCCCCGGGGCTTCTACTTTCTCCCGTGCTGACAGGAGAGTAGACTATTTGCATTAAATTAACTCCACAGGAACCAGTAATAACTTAACTGCCAGGGCTTCTCCCTACCCCCCCAAAGGTAGAGATAAAATTAAAATAGTTTCCCGCCAGAACTAAAGGTCCCCTAATTGGTTCTAGTTCGCAGAAAATGTATGCAACTGTCTCAAAGTGAATCTGTCTCTCCACAGTCTCTGAGTGCACACTGGCCCAGGATGGCTCTTGGGCAGGCCTCTTCCGTAAGACATCCAAGGGCAAGGCAACGTATTTCTTTTGGCTTCGTTTTGTTTTGTGAGGAAAGTCTAGACATTTCGGGTTTAAACCTGCTTGCCCCACAGACACTAATTGCTCGCATCTTTTTCATAGTCTCTTTTGCTTTGTCCTGAAGTGGAGCCATAGGCTTTCAATTTATGTTGGATTTATTCGTCCCAACATGACTGCTTTCCTCACTATTCGATCTCAAACACACCTTTACTGTTTTGGTTGCTAAAGAACAGGTTATGGAAAGAAGAGAGAAACAGTCTCTATTTTTCAAAGATACCAAAACAAACAAACAAACAAACAAACAAACAAAAACTGAGAGAATTACTCCGTGCGTTCTACAAAAAGCAGGCACCACGAAGAAGCTTCCTGCCCGCTCTCAGCGCTGAGGTAGTATGGGAAGAATATTTGAGAAATGTATTTAACTCTGTCTGCAGATTTAAATAACCTACGTTTCCCCCCAGTATTTAAAAAAAAATTAGAACACAAATTTAGCCACCACTGAAGAGAACGAGATAGTTATACCACGACATTTAGAGTATCAAGGTCAGTGGCCACGATTGTCTTTAAAAGGGTTGGGTAGATTCCAAGGGACAGAGGAGTAACCTGAGCCACGTGGAAACGTCAACTGGACGTGGGGGGAAGAACAGACAGATTCCAGTTGGGGGTGTTGAGCGAAGGAGTGGATCCCGCCCGTTCCGTTTGTACAAAACGCACAAAGCAGGTGCGCGGGGCCGCGGCGCGCAGCTCGGGAGGAGAACCGCGCGCAAAGCTCAGCCGCGCGCTCGCGTGCCCGCCACCCGCGCTTACACCCCGCTCCGAGGCCAGCTCTCCGCTCTCATTTGCTGCTTTAAACTCGCGGGGAGGACCTGTTACCCACGGTGGCGGGCAGGCGGGCTGGGAGGGGGGCTCCCCCTTTCTGCTTCCCGGGCGTGACGCGGGCTCTGCCCTCTGTCCCCGGCTCCCACGCTGTGTACGTGGCCACGAGCTCAGTCGAGGACTGGCGTGGCACACCTGGCCGCGCTGATTCCCCCTTCTCGGTCCACCGCTGCGTGGACCTGAGAGGCTGGCTTACCGCGAAGGGCGAGTCGGGGCGCATTAACGAATTTCACGGCAGGTTGCTTCTGACACGCGACAAGGTTTCAGCTTTGCCTCCTAGGAGCAAGGGAAACCTGAGTCAATTTGCATAATTTCAAATGAGGCATAATTTCAAAAGAGAAACGAGGAAACAAACAGCCCAATTTTAAGTCTTCAATCGCTGCCCTCCCGTATAAATCACCCCTCGCCCTCCCGGTGCAGAACCGGAAAAAGTAAGCACAGCCTGTCGCAGGTACCTTTCTTTGCGTTCGTTTTAAAGACCGGGACGCAGCCGCCGCCACTTTCTGCAAAGCCCAGAGCCCGGCAGCTCTCAGGCCTGAGGATTCCTGCAAGGTCGCTGGGGTTAGAGAAGCGGGCTAGAGAGCCCCACAGGCTTCTCCTCAGCACCCAGGGGCTGAGTCCCACTCAGAACCCCAAATCCCCCGCACTTCTTCGGCTCCAGCTTTGAGTCTGGGGAAAGATCAATTCCCTCCCTCGCGCGCTGGCTGGGTTCGCTGGCAGACACAAGTCTGTAGCCGTAAACAAACAGCGAATTCAGGAACCCGAGAGCGAGGGAAAAGCCGGGAGAAAGGAGGTGACCCAGAACCCCAGCGCTGGTCTCGGCTCGTTTGGTGATGAGCCGCTCCTTTTGCTCAGGCCAGCCGCGCATTTGGGGACGCAACTTGCATTTGAATAGCTGCCTGGGCTTGTTATGGACCCGAGAAAGCTCTGAAAGGGAATCACTATGCAAATTGTCCCAGTTACAATCGAAAGGTTCGATCTCCCGGAGCCGCCTGACGGAAGTTGATGTCAGCTATCTGTGCATTAGGCTGGCGTTACCGCCTTCCCCGGCCTGCTCGCCGCCCCCGCTCGCGCCTGCCTGGAGGATTTTTTTTTTTTTTTTGCTTATGTGTATATTTTTCTTAATAATTAAAAAAAAGCATTAAAAAAGAGGCTGAAGGTGGTTGTCTAGCTGGCTCAGTCCTGGGAGTCCCAAGGGCACCCCAGGGAGGACTGGCGGCTGGGCGACCCCCTTTTCTTTTTCCCTTTTCTTCCCCTCTGCAGGTGTTAATGGTGTGTCTGAAATCAAACATTTAGAACCGTGTTGTGTTTTTTCTTCCTTCCTTCCTTCCTTTCTTCCTTTTTTATTTTTTTTAAAGAGCTTTGCAGGACCAGGAGGTGGAGGGGTGGTGGCGGCTGGGCAGCGTGTCTGCCTCCGCCAGTCTGCTTTATCCTACAATGCAGGCTGCAGATCAATACCCGCTCACTGTAATCCCAGTAATTGTAGGGCTCACAGCTTTTATTTTAAAGAAATAGGACACTAGGACGCGGGCGGCGGCGGAGGCCGCGGGGTGGGGTCCTGGTGCCTCCAGTAGTCTTTGGGATATCTATCAACCTGTCTGTCTGTCTGTCTGTCTGTCTATCTATCTATCTATCTATCTATCTATCTATCTATCTATCTATCTATCTATCCTACATATCTCTGGAAAACTATGGATTCCCGAGAGTTCTCCACAATAGCGTGGTGGCAGCACATGAGCCCCACCAGGGACTTGACAGGCCCACGAGGCTTCTTTCTGGGAAAGGAAAATTTGGAGGTAGAGTCAGAGCAGACAGCTCAGGATCAAACCTTCTACAGACCTGGTCCCTGCAGGGTCTGGTCGGCCTGAACCTTTGGCCCTAGGAGGCGAGTCTGGGGTGCACTTGTACCGGATCCTGTCTACAGAGGATTCATGACATCAGCCTTTGGCCTAGAAATGGGGGGCCAGAGGCTTATTCAATACTGGGCTGTGGGGAGCTTTTCGCTTGGCAGGCAGACAGGGGCGCTAGGACCCGGTGAAGCTGCCCTCCAGGCCGCGACCTCCTTCAGGAGCCGGGCAAGGCAGCGTGTGCAGCCGCTGTGACCCACCTCGAGCCCCGAGGCCCTGCAGGCCGCTGGCCGCGTTGGCTGCCCACCCCCCGGCAGGCAGAGCCTAAGCTAGGCCGCCCCGGCCTGAGCCCCTCCGCTGGCCGGCGCAGCTTCTGGCGCCCCCGAAAATGACCATCTGTCATTCAATTAAGGTTTCAGGGCAGCTGATGGGGGAGCGAGGGTCAGCGACCCCAGGACAAAACGGCCTGCTGCCTCGGATAGGAGAAGTTCAAATGTTAAACGAAGAACATTGTGTCCTGTCCTGGTCCCGGCCCCCACCAGGCCGCAGGTCCGGCCTGTGGACAGCAGCGAGGTGAAGGGCAGCGGTCATTAGACTTAGATTTCAGCTCTGGGCCGGGCCCCTTCTGTTGGGCTATTTCGACCAGAAAACCTTTAACCCTTTCCCGTCAGCCCTCCCCCTAGGGTAGGACAGATTGTGGAAGAGAAAGACAGATGTAGTCCTATAAAGAGATCTGTTCACTAATCCGCAGGAAGTGCAAACGACATACCTAGAAGAGAGACTAACATTCTCTATAGTAGACCAAAATGAAGACTTTTCAGGGAGAAATGTATTCAATGACCGTGGAGTGTGGTGTGTGTGTGTGTGTGTGTGTGTGTGTGTGTGTGTGTGTGTGTGTGAGAGAGAGAGAGAGAGAGAGAGAGAGAGAGAGAGAAGAAAAAACTGCAGACTTGCTTTTGAATGATGCTTTTGAATGATGGATAAGGGAAGATGAGCTGCAGATAGCTAGATGGCCCCTTCTGGTGAAGAGATCTCCTTCTAAGTATAAAGAACCAGTCTCCTAGGTTCTGTGTCAGTTGCCCTACTCATTCTAGACTTCCCCACAGTTGAATGAGATAAAGAGGGGCTGGAGAGCCAGCTCAACACTTAAGAACACTTGCTGCTTTTGCAGAAGACCCCAGGCTCACAACTTCTATTAATTACAGTTCCAGGGGAATCTGATGCCTCCTACTGGCTGCTGTGGGCACCTACACTCACCTGTGCACATACCAGTACATAAAGAAAATTAAATTCTGTTTATTAAAAATGAGATAAAGAGGGGGTTGGAGAGATAGCTCATCAGTTTAGAGCACTGGCTGCTCTTCCATAGTACCGAGGCTTAAATACCAGTACCCACGTGGCAGTTCGCACCTGTCTATAATTCCAGTTCCAGGGGATCGGACCCCCTCAATAGATGAACATGGAGGCAGGACACCAATAATAAATACTTAGAAAAGAACGAGACAAATAATATAATTGTTACTAACCATAACAGTAAAACACAGCAACCAGCCAGAAATCACAGGCATTTAGGGATTCACACTATATCTCCATGGGACTAGGGAGAAGCAGGCACTTACTTAACTGATTCAGTGGAAGATCTGATTATTTCTCTCAGTTACCAGCCAGAAAGTCTAAAATCAGCTCTGTTAAGAAGGTCCGTTGTAAGGTATAGAAAAGTCTCGGTCCTTCATCAGCCTGACTGGCAGTGGAGGCTGTCTAGAACTTCAGCCTCCATGGCCCCATTCTCCACATGAAATCTAGCCCCTACTTTTTGGAAGTAACAATCAAGTAATCAATTAATCAATTGGGCATTCAGCATGGAAGTACCTTGGCAAATTTTTCATTAGGTAACAATGAATAATTCATGGCACTCCAGAAATATTGACTGTGGTAAATGATTTAAGGTAAGATGCTGCAACAAGTACCTTTAAATAAAATCAGAATAAAAAGTTTACCACAATCATAATCAAGTGTTCAGTCATCTTTCTATTGACCCACATAGCATCTTTCTTCAGGGACATTTGGAGTTATTTCTTTTCCCCCTTACAAACAGACCAGAACAAATTGATGAATTGAGCTTTCACTATGCTAATTTAGATATTATTAATATTTAATTAACATCTCTAATAGCCAGTCATAGAGGGCCTCCGATCTACTTTACAGCCTTAGTAATCTAAAGTAAATGCTTTTCCCATTAATAGTCTGATGCCACCTTAGGAACTTCCTCGGTAAAAAGGCTCTGTCTATCCCCAAAGCAGAGGGGTGCTAAGTACCCTTCACCAGGAAGAGGCTTATTCCTGCTTGAAGTGGATCCTGGGAACAACGTCAGATTTGTACAAATTCTACCTTGTTTAGTTTTTGCATGATTCTATTCTAAGAATAGGGCAGATCTTTCCATTGCATTTTTTAGGTAAGGTGATCATGTGAGGTTGTACTAGAATAAGACTATGCATTTTAAATACACACACACATACACACACACACACACACACACACACATTCTTCTTTATTTTTGACTGCTGGTATATACATGTACCATACATGAGCATGATGCCCATGAAGGTCAGAAAGAGAGTGTTGTTAGATCCCATGGGATTGGATTTATAGATACTTGTAAGTCACCATGCATGTGTTGGGAATGATCCTCCATCTTCTTCAAGATCATTAAGTGGTCTTAAGCGCTAAGCCATGCATGCATTTTGTACGGTACTTGCTAAAGTAGATAATAGGTCATGTGGGACAAACTTCCCAGCATGGAATATACCAATCTTTCCAGTGGAGAGTGGTATTGAGAAGAAATATGAACCTCAAAGACTCCACATTGAGGGGCAGTGGCACTCACTAGCACCTCACCAGTGTGGCTCTCCAGTAAGTCTCTTTCCTGAGAGCCTCCGTTTTCTCCTTTAATGCAGAGATGGTTGGGGCTGGAGAGATGGCCCAGTGGTTAAGAGCTCCTGATGATCTTCTAGAAGACTCAAGTTCAGTTCTCAGCACCCATGTTAGACAAGTCACAATGACCTGAAACTCTAGCTCCAGGGGATTCCATTCCCTTCTTCTGGCCTCCATTGGTACCTGCCCTCATGTGACACACGTTCACACAGATGAATAAGAAATGAATCTTACAGAATGCAGATAATTAATGTCTAGGCCACAGTGCTAAAGATAAAGACTGAATAGAAGGATACATTGTGTGGCATGGGGTAGACAATGGCTTCATTGGTGAATTATCTCCCAGAATTCATCTCTGCATCTATTCCCACTGCCTCTGAAATGTTGTCCTAGGGCTTCCCAGCAGCACTTTACAGCTCCAAATGGTGACTCATCAGCCCTTGATGAAGTTGAAACTCATCAAATGGTTTCTCTGCGGGGAAGACATGATGAACCAGGAGCCTTAAACAGACAGACAGAGCACAAAACCGAGTACTAGAATGTAGACATTGAAAAGCTTCTGACCATGTGTATCCTTACAGGAACCCCTGTGTTTTGGGAAGATTCCAGAAGCGGCACTGTATTTCCTAGGGAGTGGGAATCAAGTCAGAATTGAGGCCTCAAGAAGTCAGAAACCTCCCGGCTGATCTGGGTCTGGCAGGAGAACCTGGAGTTGTAGAGCCTGGGGTACCTGACCTAAGAAGAGAAAGAAACCTCAGGACAGGAGTGTTCAAAACCCTGGGAGGAAAAGTTGATACAAAAGAGAATTGATTTATTGGATGTTGCAAAATAGCAACCCAGAATTATTCTCTTTGGTAGCACAAAATGAGCGGTGGTGGTTGTAATGTATGCATCGGTGCTGACATAACATGTTTGTTTAGGTGGAGTAAATAACCCAATAAAGTCACATCCTTCTGATTTGGGGCAAAAGTCATATTTCCCTTTTTGTCTTTTTTGGTTTCAACAGGAAAGTGGAAGGGAGAAAGGCCAATGGGGAAGGAGGGAAGGACTGGCTGGTGTAGAGCATCAGGAGATGTGGGCTGAAGACGGCAGTCTGCTCTTGGATGGCAGATTCCCTTCTCTCTGCTCCTTTAAATGGCAGAGTCCCTGGTAGCCTAGGCTTGTACTGAATTTACTAGGTAGGAGTCACGGATGACCTCGCCCTTCTGACCTTCCTGTTGTACCTCTAGTCACTGGGATTATAGCCATGTGCCACTAAACCCAATTTTCATATACCACGGGAGATCTAGCACAGGGCCACATGCAGGCTAGGGCAATCACTCCACCAACTAAGTTATATCCCTAGCTCTATTCACATCTAAACAATTACATAAAACCTGAGTCCATTAACGGGATTTTCAAAAGTTCCATTAAAAAACATACTTATTTTATGTTATCTGTGTTTGTCTGCACGTATGTGTGTGTATCATATGTGCGCAGTACCCATGGAGGCCAGAAGAGGTAATGGATTCCCTGGGACTTAAGTTACAGACACTTGGGGACTTCCCCATGTATGCAGGGAACTTGCAGACTTCCAGGTCCTCTGCAAGAGTAACAAGGGGTTTTAACCATTGAGCCATCTTCGTAGTCCCTAGGTCTCTCCTCCAAACCCCCCAATCTCTCTCAGAAGTGTTTCACTAAAGCCCTGTCTGCCTGGAACTCATTAGTTGTGAATAGGGTAGCCTTGAACTCACAGAGATCACTGGCTCTCACTCTTGCCCTTCATCTTACCTGATTTGCTCGTTTGATGTGGACAACCTTGTCCTGGCAGTGTAATCTGGCTATATCCCAGCGAGACGCAAAGAACATCCAAGAGCCTTGAAGAGGACTGGGATGTACCACAAACAGCCGAGTGTATCTCTCGTGAACCCACCCTTGCAGGCTTTGAGATACATTCCAAACACTCCAAATCCGGCCACCCTTGCAGGGTATAATGGCATTTCTGAACACAGGTCCCCCTTTGCTTAACTTTGATCAAGTCCAATTTGTTTCTATGTGGCGGTTGACACTGCTCATCAACTTAACAGGATTAAAGTCACCTAGGACACCGGCCTCAGGGCATGTCTGTGAGGGGGTGGTGTGTTTCTAGATTTGGTTAACCCAGGTGGGAAAACCTGCTCTAACTGTAGGCGTCCCGTCCCATGAACTGAGGTCCTGAACTGAACCCAGAAAAAGTGAGTTGAGGGCCAGTACCCATCTCTCTCTGCTTCCCAACCATAGATGCAATGTGACCGGCGCCTGAAGCTCTTGCCATCATTCCCCATGACCAAGTGTAGCCATGAATTATGAGCTGAGCTAAGTCCCTTTCTCTTAAGTCAGCGTTTGTCAGCAGTGAGACAAATGACTAGTGACATGGTAAATTGACTGATTCCTTCTGTAATTTTATCATATTCAGGAATATATGATTCCTTACTACTTATATGAACTCTAAATTTGTCCTTTGATGGTTTCGCACCTGTACATAATGCATCCTGGTTAATAACACCGTGTTACAATATAATATTAAAATACAATTCCATTACTTTTTATCCCTCTCCCACCAGTGCTGGTCCCTCCTGTTTCCTGTACATCTCTTTCCTATATTCATGAGATTTTGTCTCTTTGGTGTCCCACTGAGTTTAACTGTGACATCTGTGTGAGCATGAGTTTGAAACCAGCCATTGAAGCCCGGTGTGCCCAGGAGTGGGCATATAACTGCACACTATGCCTCCCTTTCTCTTAGAATCTGTTGGCTGCCAATATGATAATCTCTAAATTTTTATTCCTCGTCATTTTCCCCTTGATTTGTCTCTCATTAGAAATGGTTTTGGATTTGCTCATGTTTTTAGAATGAGGCTGATTGCTATTGATCTTTGTAAGCCTCCAAATACCCCAGTAGGTCTTCAGAGTCATCAGGCCTGAGCATTTGCATCTAGGAGTGCACATTCTTAAAGGAGACTCTGCTTTCACTTTTGTCATCGCTGTTCGAGTCATATGAGACACCTGCATCTGTAAGTTCCGTTATCAACCAAATTTACTTTGTGGCAGTAAAGGGGACAACAACAAAAGTGTTTGTTAAGGGAGAGCGTTGGGTCAGATTGTGCTGAGTGAAGCCCTTCATTTCAAACCCAGAGCAAAACTGCCTACCCAGGCCGATGTGCTGCGATCTGAGGCAGGCCTGCACCCAGGGGAGGCTTAAAGTGATGGAGTCTGGAGCATGCACAGAAAGAGTGGGCGTGGTCAGTAGAAAGGTCACCCTGAATGACCTCATGCAAAAGTCACTCCAGTGGGATTTCCTCTTGAGTTTGAATTTGTTTCACTTATTTTTGTCTCTCTTGAAGCGTACAGCGTTGTTTTTCTCTGCGCCGTGATTAACGCTCTTCATTTCAGATTTATTGACATAAGCAGTAAAATCCCTAAATATCCAGAAAAATGTGTTGGCGCACCTCTTCCTCTTGTTCCTATTTCTGTTCCAGAGCGCGTGGCCGGCACTGCTGACTTCTGCTGAGTGGCGCCATTCTCGCTCTGCATGGACAGCATCTCCTGGCCTCTCTTGATTTAAAACAGAGGTGTGCTGCTAAAGTATGCAATTACATGAAAACCCCCACTTTATTGCTCGAGATAGGTGTTCCTTTCCCTTTGTGTTCTAGACTCAAGACTCCAGCTGGCATTATAGTCTAGAAATACACTAAGAGCAGAAGGAGTTATGGAACGAGATGGGCAACTTGATTAGAGGTAGGTATCTAGTTATTTAACTTAGAAACCCAAATGTAACTCATGTTGCCACTTAAATCTGTGTCAGAAAGTGAATTGTGTTCAATAGGATGAGAATAAAATTCCAGCGATTTCTGTGGACAGTAAAGCACATCTCTCGGGAACTTTGATTCTCCAGAGGTCTGGGGTGAGGATGGGGTTTGGCAGGGAGAGCATTGATTTTGTCCTTGCACATGTTTAGAGTCTTAATTAGTATTGCTAGAGAACGCCACTCTGGAAGCTACAGGAGTCATTGTGTAGTGGCTTCCTGTTGAGTTCAAGCATGCACCAACAGTATTTTCAGCACCTGTGTGTTATCTAAGTCTCTTTTATTATTATTACTATTATTATTATTATTGTTGTTGTTGTTGTTGCTGCTGCTGTTGTTGTTGTTGTTGAATTCAAGCATGTACAAGCAGTTAGTATTTTCAGCACCTGTGTTATCTAAATCTCTTTAATAATAATAATAATTTATTTATTTGAGAATTTGTGATTACCAATCAATAAACAAGTACAATGAAAAAAACAAACTCTTAGAAGTTAGGTTTTGTGCTGCAGAAGTTGGTAGAGTGCTTGCGTAGAATGCACAGAACCCTGGGGTTCAGGCTCCAGCATGGCTTGGTGGCTCATGACTGTAATCCCTTGCTTGGGTAGCAAAGGCAGAGAGAGAGTCAACTCATCTCGGGCTCAAGACCAGCCTGAGCTACACGAGACTCTGTCTCTCTCCCAACCCACAAAATTATCTTTAGCATTCAAGCCAAAATATAGTTTGACCCATATTCACTTGTTTTTCTGAGTTCTCTGTCTTGTTTGAAATGTCAAAGGTCCCTAACTGGGTATTTAACATTAGAAAATTAACGATAGCCCTCTTTGTGACGTGGGTGGCTGATGTGTTTCAAAAGCATCTTCACCATAATGGCAATACAAATCCAATACCCCCACCTCCCCATGGATATACTCTTGGATTGGAACAATATTGCAATTTTCAGAGATATTAGATGATACAGACCTTTAAAACACTTAAAAATTTAATAAAAACAAATGTAAGACATGTAATATTCCAGCTCTTAAGACTTCTGCAAAACAAGACTACATCTGATGCTGACAATATTGCTCTGCAGGATGAATTACAGCCCGAGGCCCCATTGATGTAGATTTTACATTTCAGGGAAAGCAGATGCAGCTAGCCCACGTACCACAGTTGCTTTATGCATTTCTGTGGTCGAGGAAGGATAGAACCACTGCCCACTTGCTCATACTTATGCTAGGAGGTCCAGATATGGGATTAAAAACAATAGCTGTGACTACAACGGCAGGTGAATAGTGACTGGTGACTCACTGTGTGGTCGTGTGCGTTGAGATATATTTGTTCAAAACCAATGCATGTGCCCGTTAAGAGGGACTAGTTTGGTACTTAAAGCCCAATAGTTGCTTTAGACAGAAGTGTAGAGTTGGGAAAGAGCTTGGCTCTGCAGGGTCCTGTGGGCCACAGTAGAGACCCACGAGTTTTCCATTTGGTGGGAAGCTGGGTGGAGGATGGAGCTCACTTGGTAGAGTGCTTGCCTAGCATTCCTGAAGCCTTGGGTTTGAACCCAGCACTGTGCAATAGTGGTGTTTATCTGTGATCTCATCATAGGAAGATGGAAGCAGGAAGACCAGAAGTTCAGGGCCATTCTCAGTTCTGTAGCCAGTTGGCCAGCCTGGACGACTGGAGATCTTATTTGTGTGCATATATGTCACACACACACACACACACACACACACACACACACACACACACACACACACACACACATGTTCAAAAGACAGGGGAGGGAGAAGGAAATGGGAGAAGGGGGAGGGAAAGGGAAGAGGGAGCAGACAAGGGAGGGGGAGGGGAAGGGGAAAGGGAGAAGGGGAAGGAGACCAGTGTACCAATGGCAGTCAGAGGACAAGTTGCAGGAGTCCGCTCTCCTAGGAACTGATTTCGGGCTGCTAGGCTTGACAAGTGCCCTAACCAGCATGCAATCTCACCAGCCCATGATTTATGTTTAAAATGACTCCTCTGGCTGCTTTCTGTTCACCAAATAGTGGGGGTCAAGAGTGGGACTGGGTGGGGAGCTGTGAAGGAACTCTGCAGTTTTATGTGAAGGAGGACGGTTTGGACCAAGGTGGAAGAAAAGTTCAATAGATAAAAGATTTGGCTGAAGTGGCCAGATGGATGGCGAGGTAAGGTTGTGGGAAAGGAGAAGACATAGGCAGAAAGGTGGTGGTGGGGAGAAGAAACAGAGTGCCCCCACTTTGTATTCTAGTTTCTTCCTAAGGGAGATGTCAGCAGTTGGAGACGCTTTCTAGGGTCACTTTAATGCTGTGAAACTTGCAACATGGTTATATCCAACTATGAAATCATCGTGGGGCAGGCAGTATCTAGTTTATCTTGTCAAAGGAAGATACTATATTTATATAGGTTTATTTATTGTTTTAAAGGAGTTTGTTGAAGGGCTCTAACATGCCAGTTTACTGTTACAGGAGAGGGGCTTATTCTCTGACAAGAAGGGGAACACGCTTTTGTGAGGACAGGTTGCTCTTTATCACTCACTTAAACAAAGTCTAACAAGGAAGCCATGGGGTGGTGGATGTCTTTGCTATAGTCACTGGGGACGCAGGCTCATATTAGTTTAGCGAAGGTTGTTTGTATGATATGTCCACAATAGAAACTCACAAACATGGGTATGAGGAGATATTTCTGATAGCAAAAGCATTTGCTGCACAAGCAGGAGTCTGAGTTCAAATCCCTAGGCCCTACATAAAAACCAGGCTTGCCTGCAACTGCCTGAAATCTGTCACCGCACCGTGGGGCACAGAGACAGGAGGATGGCTGGGGCTTGCTGAAGACCCTGACTTAAGAGAATAAGGCAGAGAGTGAAAAAGCAGGACACTGACATCCTTCTCTGACTTGAAGTGCCCATCAGCACTTTCACCTGCACTCCCACAAGCACATGAGCCACATATGTGTGCACACACATACATACCACACACAATACCACACCTACCACACCTACACTCACCAAAAACCACATACAGTACTTAATACCACACACATACCACACCACACCAGCACACATCAAGCCATGCCTAAACTCATCAAACACACACATACACACAGACACAAACACACACAGACACAGACACACACATACCACAAACCACTTACACTTACCACACACATACACACACACACCCCACATAATACTGCACATGCACACCGTACCATACCTCCATTCACTACACACACACACACACACACACACACACACACACACACACACACACACACATTGAACATATCACCTCACAGAGTTTAAAAAATAATCTTGCTGGGATTTAAATAGGAATTCCATTGAATCATTGTATCAAATTTAAGGAGAACTGACATCTAACTATATTCACATTTTTTTTTTTGAGAGACAGATTCTCTGTGTAACAGAGTCCTAGATATCCTGGACTCCCTTATTTGACCAGGCTGACCTTGAACTCACCGAGATCCACTTGCCTCTGGAGTGCCAGGATTAAATGCATGCGCCACCATTGCCCAGCTTGTGTTGACCTTGTATTGTGGAGAGTTGGTATGTGTGGATACATGGTGGGTCCATTCCCTTGACAAGGATCCTGAATTACATAAACGAAGAAAGGTTCCTGAGAAGCAGCAGTGCCTTTCTTGGCCTCTACTTCCTGGCTGCCTATGCCACGTGACTGACCACATGATGGGCTGCTTCACATTCCTGACTCAGTTCCCCAGCCATGATGGACTGTATCTTAAAACGTGAGTGAAGACAAACGTTCCCTTCTTAAGTTGTTTCTGTCAGGTTTTTTTTTTTTTTTAAATCACGATAACAAGAGAAGAAATGAGGGCATGTTTTAAGAGGTTCTTCTACTTTTTACAAATTGAGAGATTTGTAGCGAATAAACTCGGAAATTTGCTTCTGCACAGCTGAGTCTTTGCAGATACCCAGTGTGGAATCCCGAGGCTTGCAGTTATAAACGAGGTGGGGAATTTGAACATATTGGCCTTCCCTAACATAGTATTTAATTTACTGGTGTGAAAAACTTGTAGACAGTTTTTTTCCCCCAGTTGTAGCACAGATTTTCCTGATCTAAACACATTATATTCCTGTTTTTATTGTCTATTGTTCTTGTAGCATTTGGCAATGGAGTACAAAATCAGTAAGAGCCGTCTTTACGTCATAGCCGAGCTGTATTGTTTTAGCTTTTGCTTTCTTCACTCTTCGGACTTGAGTAAAAACTATGCATTAAAAGCATTCATGTCCCTGTGACTTGGTACCAAGGTTGATGAGTTAATCCCCAAACACACAGGCTCACTGTGGAATGAAGAACAGCTGGGCTGCAACTACTTCCCAGAATTCCCTTTCTGTAGACTAGAAATACAATGCAAACAAATAACACCTGCTTTGGACTTGTTTTAGACTGTGTTTGCCTGCCTTCAGCATGGGGATCGTCTTGCAGAGGGCACTGTGGAAACAGCAGCGGTGGGTATGCTGTACCAGGTGGGGAAGATTTTGCAGAAGGAATCATTGTCAATCACCTGACCTGTTTATATTGAAACCATTTCTTATGGGGTTCTTACAAACAAGCACCCAGGTTCTTGCTTAGAATTTGGTAAAAAATAAATAAAGTCGAATGACCGTCAGTTCTGATAATTCAAATCCTTGTAGTTCTCAGAACATGGAGGGATCCACAAAGGTAGCCCACAGAGAGCCTTTGTAAAATCTTTTCTGTCCATCTCCTCCCTCAAGAGCTCTGTCTTTTAGGCCACTTGTGCCACAGTTTAGTTCAAACTTCGTCTATTGCCTCCCTACCTTCCTGACTCACTATCCAGATCTTTACTGTGTATCCCGTCTTAATTCTCTTAGTGAAACTTTGGAGGGCGTGGCAGTGCTTCCTTTGCTAGGGATGTGTGATGGTTTGTATGTGCTTGGCTCAGGGAGTGGCATTATTAGAAGGTGTGGCCCTGTTAGAATAGGTGTGTCATTGTGGGTGTGGGCTTTAAGACCCTCCTCCTAGAGGCCTGGAAGCAGCATTCTTCTAGCAACCTTCAGATGAAGATGTAAAACTCTCAGGTCCACCTCTAGAGCCTGCCTGGAAGCTCCTGCTTTGATGACAATGGATTGAACCTCTGAACCTGTAAGCCAGCTCCAGTTAAATGTTGTCCTTATAAGAGTTGCCTTGGTCATGGTGTCTGTTCACAGCAGTAAAACCCTAAGACATAAGTCGGTACCAGGGACTGGGGTATTGCTGTGATAGGCCTGACCATGCTTCTGTTTGGAATGATGTGGATTTTTGCGGCTTTGGATTTAGAAAGCAGTGGAGTGCTTTAAATGAGGCTTAATGGGCCATCCTCGTAGGCATGAGGAAGACTTTGGAACTGAGAGTGATTTGAATTGGGTGGACCTGGACCAAGAGGTTTCAGTGGAGAATTTCAATATGTGGCCTCTAGACCGTTTCTGTGGTATTTTGGTGAAGAATGTGGCTACTTTTTGCCCTTGTCTGAAGAGTCTGTCTGAGGCTCAGGTGAAGAGCCTCGGATTATTGCATTGACAAAGAAAGTCTCAGAAACACCCATCATAGACTTTGTTTTCTGGTTAAGTCTCATGAAGAGTGTTTTGAACAAGCATAGCAACTTGAGAAAGGAAAAAATATAAAATACATGGTTTGAGTATTAAAGGGGCATCAGGGAGTGAAATGGAACTGATCCTGTGTTCAAGGATATTAAATTGAATTGAGGGAGTAGTGACCTTGGGGAAAGATCCCACCCAGCTAAATTCAGATCCAGGCATAATAGTACAAACCTTTAATCACAGGAGGCAAGCAGATTCCTGAGTTCAAGGCCAGCCTAGAACAGAGTAAATTCTAGGTGAAGAAACTTAAATCCAGACTTGGTGGACCATACCTTTAATCTAGGGTTTAGGAGACAGGCATGCAGATCTCTGAGTTCAAAGTCAGTCTACAGAGCAAGTTCCAGGACAGCCACGCTTAGGTAGTGAAGACAGAAAGCTGGTGATAATGTAATAGAACAAAGGGGCCATGTTCTAGCTCCAGCAAGCAGCAGAAATTTGCAGCTTTGACCATGTGGCTCTTGCTTTAGAGTTCAAAATAGAAGAGATTGCTGGGACAATTGATGCTGGTTAGCTGGAGCTAAGAAATTAGTGGTGATTAAGAAGAGACCAGCATCACTGAGGTGAAATCTGGGAAGTGTTTTCTGAGAGCACAAAGAAGTTGTGTTCCAGAGATAGTCAAGGTTGTGCCTCATGCTGCAGCTGTACTTGGTAATGTGTAAGAGTCACCCAGGTGATACTGGTTTTGAAGGCATGAATAGGTCATGAAGAGCAGCTGAGGCTTGGCACTGCGAGAGGCCATGGAAGACCATTGGTAAAGGTGCAGCCTCAGTTGTAGTTGATGGCCCAAGACTGAAGGGGTCATGCAAAGGAGTTGAGGCTTGGCACCATGAAGAAAGTCAATGAGAAGCAATTGGTGAAGCCTAGTTGCAGTGGAAGACCCAGAATATTGGAGATGCTAGTACCAGGAGATGATCACCAAAAAAAAGCAGCGAAAGTGGAAAGGATCAACCTGAGCTTAGAGTGCTATAGAGGGCAGAGCTGGAGAAGTGAGGCCAGCCCTTTGGAGGAACCCAGAAGATCATGTATGAATCTCAGACGTTGAAACAAGAACTTGTAACATTGAAGTTGCTTTGGAGACTCCAAGATGTTTGAGAGGCCAGAATCATGTGCTATCGGCTGAGAAAAGCTGCTAACAGGGAGTGGAACCAACCCAGGAGAAAGAAGTTTGTTGCAGTCAACAAAGATGAGAAAGGAGTTGGAAATCTGAAGACTGCTTTGACATCAGACATGGAGATGCAGAGTTTGGAGTTTGCCCAGCTGGCTTTCTGTCTTGCTTTGGGTATTACAATGAAGTGATTGGATGAATCTTGAAAGAGATTTTGAGCTTTGGACTTTTAACATTGTTGAGACTTCTATAGACTACGGAGACTTTGGAAGTTGGACTAAATGTACTTTATAATTATGCTATGTTTAGGTATGCCCTCCCCCATAGATTCATGTGTTCAAACAAGCCTATGGAGGCCAGGGAGTGGAATGTGATGGTTTGTATATATGATTGGCCTAGGGAGTGGCACTATTAGAAGGTGTGGCCCTATTGGAATAGGTGGGTCACTGTGAGTGTGGGCTTTAAGACCCTCATTCTAGCTGCTTGGAAGCCAGTGTTCTGCTAGAAGCCTTCAGTTCCTCCTGCACCATGCCTGCCTGGACGCTGCCATATTCTTGTCTTAATGATACTGGACTGAACCTCTGAACCTGTAAATCATCCCTAAATGCAGTCCTTATAAGAGTTGCCTTGGTCATGGTGTCTGTTCACAGCAATTAAATCCTAACTAAGACAGAAAGATACTGAATAGCCCCATATTATCAATCTTGGTCATATAACACTATAATATAACACAAATTAGGAAATATTTGTTAAATAAATGAATGAATGATGGTCATCCTTATGTCTTAGAAATTGATCCTACACTGATTAGCTAACAGGATATAAGAATCTAATGAAATATCAGATCTATCCTGCCTCAAGTAAGACAGGCTTGATGCTTTTCTTAATAATTTATTTTTATTTAATGTGCATTGGTGTTTTGCCTTCGTGTATATTTGTGTGAGGGTGTCAGATCTTGGAGTTACACGAAGTTGTGAGCTGCAATGTTGGTGTTGGGAATTGAACCTGGATACTCTGGAAAAGCAGTTGTCATCTCTCCAGCCCAACAGATTTGATCTTAAGTCCACTCAGCTTAAATCATCCTGGCTGGATCATCCTGGCTGGGATGTAGTTATCCAGAGTATAGAGACTGTGGAATAAAGGATGGAATATGGAGATAGTATAACTGGTAGCCAAGTTGAATTTGTAATTTCATTACAAATATTAGAAGCCACAGTAACAATCCTAATTTTATTCTCCAATGCTCATTACAAATATACAAGATTGTAAAGTCTGTCTGTCTGCCTATCTGTCTGTCTATCTATCTATCTATCTATCTATCTATCTATCTATCTATCTCTCTCTCTATCACCTGTCTCCCTACCAGTTATCTACCTATTTATTATACGGATCATCTATCAATTACTGTAGATCTCCTTTATGTCTGTCTATTATCTACCTATAAATATCTGTGTATTACCTGTTACCTATCCTCTCTTTCTCTCTCTCTCTCTCTCTCTCTCTCTCTCTCTCTCTCTCTCTCTCTCTTAGGGTGACTGACTTAAACCATTTTTTCTTGAGATTGTCCTGGTTTAGTACCAAAATTTACTACCTCAAGAATGTTTTTTCATCACCACCAGACCTAGGAAATGGAATAATTTGTGAATTGAGTATAAGAGCCTGTAATTCTTATTTTAAGAAAACTTAAAAGTTAGCAGACATCATAACAGCATACATTTAAAAAAAAGAATTATTTTTTTATATATGTGAATACATGTAGCCGTCTTCAGACACACCAGAAGAGGACATTGATCCCATTACAGATGGTTGTGAGCCACCATGTAGCTGCTGGGGATTGAATTCAGGACCACTGGAGAAGTAGTCAGTGCTCCTGAGCCATCTCTCCAGCATGCGTATTTTTGACTATTAAAATTACCTACCTATTTATTTGTTTATATACATGTATGTGTGGAAGTCAGAAGCCAGCTTGTGGGAATCAACTCTTTCCTTCTACCATGTAGGTTTCAGGGATTGAGCCCAGGTCTTCAGGCTTGGTAGTAAGTATCCCTAATTGCTCAGCCATCTTGCTGGCCCATCTACCTAGTTTTCCTCATCCAGTAACACACTTTGTGTGTAAGCATGATGAGAACTTAAGTCTAGAAACTCAGAACCCAATGGATAAAAAGCCAGGTTCTATGGCACATGTCTGTACTCCCAGTGCTGGGGAGTACAGACAAATGGATCTATGGAGCTGGCTGGTGGCTCAGTCTAGCTGAATGAGTGTGAAGGAAGGTAGAAAAGACCATTGACTTATTTAGTGACTCGCTTAATATACTGCTTGGACTGCCCACTTGCCGAGTATGACTTCACTTGTTGCTGGAGCACAAAGACCTGGAGAAATAGATCGTTTCCCTTAACAACCTGCTGAGTGCCATATAGACACTTCTGTAAAATCTCACTTACTTGTTCCCCCTTCCCCCCTTTGCAGTATGAAATGTTTTAGAGTATAAAATGAGAATGCCAACTGGATCCAGGACCTAGACCTTTCAGGAGCTGTTCCAGCTTTGGTCCATTGATGATGTCTCCTCCTCTCCACTTATGCTGGTGTCAGAGGGCTTATTTCAGAAATATTCCTCACGTGGGTAAGCGTACCAGCTGTACCCACACCATCATCCTTAACCTGATGGTTGAGACCCCCATGGGGGTGTAAAATGACCCTTTTATAGGGGTCACCTAAGACCATCAGAAACCAAATATTTACATTACAATTCATAAAGTAGCAAAGTTACAGTTACTAAGTAGCAGCGAAAATAAATTTATGCTTAGAGTGGTGGTCACTATAACATGAAGAGCTATATTAAAGGGTTGTAGCATTAGGAAGGTTGAGAATCACTGACTTAAAAAGCAAGAGGTGGAGAGTGACGGAGGAAGACAGCTAGGTCCAAGGAAGAACATGATGTGGGCTGGGACTGCCTGCGTGCCTTTGCTATTGGTATCCATTGCAGGGCACTACAGGGGAGAATCCCGTGTGCACTGGTCCATTGGTCTCTACTTCAGGGCAGGGCTAGACTGAGGAGTGTTGGGAGGACTGGATATAGATGGATAGAAACAAAACCAGGCTTGTTGTTGGGACTGGGAAGGACACAGATGTGCTGGACCTCGGGAAGACTTATATGCTGTAGACCTTCATCATTATTAGCTGACTGAATCGAGCTCTCAGGAACTTCTGAAGATCTCCCAAGGGGCTCAAAACCCCTAGGAGGACAGCTATTCTGCAGAGGAAAAGGACTCACCAGTCAGGGTTAATGCAGTCTCACCAACAGGACTGCGTAAACATGAGCTGAATGAGGAGGATAACACTAACAGGCGTGCCAGAGCTCACCAGGGGAAAGACCAGGAGGTCTCGACCCTACGCACAGAACCCCAAGCCACTAAGAGAGCGAGAGAAGTAGTGGGGAAAATAGAAATAGAGTTGTGCTTGCACCTATGCATGTATGAACAAGTTAGGGAAAAGAGGCTACGGTTTTTGAAAGAGAGGAAGGAAGGGTATATGGGAAGGTTTGGAGATAGAAACGAGAAGGAGAAATGATGTAATTATAATCTCAAAAATAAAAGAGAATGTAGTAAAAAAAAAGAAGGGAGGCCCCTTAGTCTTCACTTTGGCCATTGCCGCTGTAGCTCATAGTTCTGAGCTGCCCCTCCTCAGTAAGTAGGGATAATAAAATAAAATAAAAACTACACATGCTATGTGCTTCGCAACTGCTGAAGTGTGGAGAGAACTCTCGTCCTCGTCGCTCTCCAGAGGCAGACATCATGTTCTAGACACAGTAGCTGTCTTTCACGCGTTTGTGCTATGTATGTAATGGCATGATGGAATGCCGAAGACGCACCCAGGAGAAACAAGACAGCAGCCAGGTACCCCGTGTTCTGCTTAGAAAATAAAACGCTCGCGTGTGCTTCGGAAACTCTCTGTATTCTGTGCTCTGTCTCCTGAGCGCCCTCGAAGAGATGCCCGTGGGCAGCGCTTTTATTCTTCTATTGTTAAGAACTGCACATTGATAGCCACGTATCGAGAGGTGTCTCTTCGGTTTCCCTCCATGGGTTAGCTGCCCATGCTTCTGTAATTTCCACGTTGTTCAACATTATATTGGTGAGATTTAACCATGTCGCTATGGCTCTACCTTGCCAATTTTTATCTCTGTGGACTCTACCTCCAAATGTTTACCATTTAGCCATCTTTATTTTTTTTTAAATAAAAATTAATCATTAACCGAGTTCATCCATAAGTGGTTGTGGTTTGGCGTTATAAACTAACAACTTCTGTGGTTGTCTATATATTTATAAAAGGTTTCTTTGGGAACCTATTCAGAAAAGAAAAGAAAAGAAATTCTTCAATATTACCAGATACTGCTATATTAGGGTTCTAGGCCCTGCTATTCCACACATTTACAAACGCCTGACATTTTCAGACCTTAACTTTTGTTGGTCTGATACTGTGAAATGATATCTGCTTATAATTTTTTATTTGCATTTCTCCTGGTGAAATTTAAGCTGTGGCTTTATGCATATATTTTTATAGTGAAATTAAACTGTGTTCACATACTTTTGATTTATGACTCAAGCCTATGTATTTTACTTTGTCATATGCTCTTTATGAATGTTTTAATGACTGTATAATACTCCAGCGTGTAAAAGGAAAATGACCATTTCCGGTTACTAGGTGCCGTCCAGACTTTCCCTGTTACAGCTGAGACCCCAGATGCTTGCCTAGAAAGTCTTTTACACATTTTGGATGCTCTCCTTGGGTTGGCTTGGAGAGCAGTTCCAAAGCGCTGGCTGTGAAGGTTGCCAAGTTGTTCTTCGAAAGGCTGTGCCAATATTCTCACTAACGAGCGGTACACAATAACAGCCTGGGGCTGGAAGGGCATTGCACGTATCTTCAATGGATTCCAAACGCTTTCTATAAGCTATTTGGAACACGGAGAGGGAGCTGGCTCAAGGGAATGATTAGCATCTGTGATAGCACAAACCTTTAGCAGAGCAAATCTGCTCCCCTGTACCCCTTCCCAGGTAGCCCGACCAAGAAAGGAGGGACCTGGGGCAAGCTAGAGCTCGTTGCACAGGAGTCTCTCTCTTCCCTTTCAGCATTCATGACTCTTCTGACTGAAACTCTTACCTGCTTTCCTCAGGTAAGACCCCACCTCCTCACCCCCTTGAGACAAGTTGTCACGAAACTCAGGCTGGCCTTGAACTCTCTATGAAGCCAAAGGTGACTTTGGACTTCTGATCCCATTTCCCAAGTGTGAGTATCACAAGTACGTCCCATCAGTTTATAGTGTCAAGACTCAAACCCACAGCTTTGTGAATATCAAGCAGACACTCTGACGTCTGAGCCATATCACCAGGCCTAAGACTTCACTTTAAAGAATTGGAGCCCTTCCTTCCCTTGCAAATAAGATGGCATGTAAATTATGTTATATTTAACGGCACATCAAGTCCAATGACTATCAGCCATTTGCCACATCCTGAGAAAATCCCTGGAGGTTCAATAGCCTGTTGCTATATCATGGACCCTATAGCAACCTATTTACCAGAATGCCAGTATTAGTTATAGAGAACTGCAATCAGTTGTATCCATGGTTTGTAGCAATACCTAATGCAACTGTTGTAGCCAGCAGTGACGGAGAATTTGATATGAAATAGTGCTTTTGGGGGGACACAGCTGGGATGCGGGTATTAGAGCACAGGTGTGTGTTTACCCTGGAGTTAGCAGATCTTTCATAGCTGAGCCTCTATGCTATACTGTGGCTCCAGAGCTCTGGCACGCTGCCCTGCCGGGGCTAATATGTTAATAATAAGTGGTGCTCCTTCCGCACTGGCCCTGCCCCTCATTAATGTGCCCCAGGATCTGCTCTGCCTCACGAGTCTCCGTTCTGCCCCCAGTGTTCCACAAGGGTGGAGTTTCAGAGCTGCTTATACATCATAGGTGGCTCTTTAAAAAGAGATCTGACAGAAGGCAGGATAAATTAATGGCCATGGGTAACACTTGCAGGTCCAGAGGCTGAGATAATGATTGGAGTGATGAGATCTTGGTGCCCAGGACAAAGTCTCCTTGTCTGATGTGGAAGAAGCCACAGAGCAGTACATGCATAGCACACAGGGAAGGGCGTTCTTTTACTTCCTCACAAGTCTTCCTTTGGAGTTCGTGGACTGTGCTCACTAAGAGACCAGTAGGAGAAAGGAAGGATACAGAAGTAGCTGGAGAGGACACCATAATATCCCACCTCTACATGGTAGATTAGTTCTTTAATTCAAATAATGGGAAACACGTGAAGGGTTAACACAGTCTAGGGCTTCTGTATACAGACAACCCTAATGGGATCCTCTTAACTGGAAGCTCCGTGCTCCTGTTCATGATGGGGAGCCATGGGGAGGCTACCCTGTAAACTGTTTGGACTGTTTTTATTCCCTCCAGGCACATACTTGCGGCAAGGATTTCTCTGTGTAATGTAAGTACCTGTTAAGGTTTAATGACATGCTTTCTCACAACTTCTGCTGTTTGGAAACATCGTCTGCATTCATTACTTTTCTGTTGCTGTGATGAGGCACAAGGACCAAGGAAATTATAGAAGGAAGAGTTAATTCGGTATTAGACAGTTCCAGTGGGGTAAGAGTCCACAGTGATGGGTAGGCATGGCAGCAAGTGGCAGGCGTGGCGTGGGAAGTGGAGAGCTCTCATCTTCAAATAGAAGCACAAAGCACAGAAAGGGAGCTGTCAGTTTGGTGAAACTATAAACACTCAAAGCCGGACATACTTCCCCCAGGAAGGCTGAACCTCCTAAACCTCCCCAAACCCCTCCATCGACCGTAGACCTAATGAGATATGGGGGCGTGTCGTTAAAACCGCTTCACTCTTTAACAATAAACCACACGTGGCCTAAACCCGACACAAGCAGCCACAAAGCAAGCAAAATAAAAACAAAACACTCAAGGGCCCACACAACTGGCAACCGACTTTGTAAACCGATAGAACATTAACATAGGTGGATAACATTTCTCAATATAAGAAGTTACTTCTGATTTATTAATGTTATACGCATATTAATTGTTATCACCATTATTAAAATGGATGGATTAGACTTGGCACTGGATCTCCATATAATTAGAGAAATAAAATTCTCTGAATGCTGAACTCCTGGGCAGGCTGACGACTCCACCAGTTCCATTATTAATTTCAGGGTTGTTCAGCTCAGCTTCAATTAAAATCAAACATTTATTTTATTACTTTCGATTGAATTGTTATCTTTGAATGGGTAATGTGGGTAATATATGCACAAGGTAATAAAATTCAAACAGTACGTCTCCGTCCCACCACTGACCCATGTGCCTACCACCTCACCAATATTGTCAGAGTTTTATCGGATACCTCTGAGAAATTTATCAGAGCTCCACCTGCCCATTTATATCTTTATATAGTTCTATCCATATCTGATCTTATTTCAAATAAATGGGAGCATAGTTTATATATTATTCTGCCACGGTGTTTTTCCTAGTGTTATATCTTGTCCATAGTTTCACAGTCCTTTGGTCTTGAATGGCTGCATTGAATTCTGTCAGAACTCGGAAAGATATGGAGCAACCGCCACATGCTAGGTACTACGTGGGAAGTGAGGATGAATAGAGCAGGGCTCGGTGTGCAAAATGATAGACCGCGTGTTTTCTCTAGGGAAGCTATAAGAAGGATCAAGGAATGAACCTCAGAAGGAGAGGTTAGTTCTATTTGAAGCTTGAAGGACTCCTTCTAGAAGGGGAAGATTTGAACAAGGCGTGACAGGGGCTAAAGACACTAGGTGGGGAGGAGTGGAAAGGGATGTAAGGCAAATCTGTTGAAGGCATGATGATTGTGGCATGTGGACATGGGCTGACCCCCAAGTGGGTAGTGGACAGAGAGATGTAGGCATGAGGGGACAGCTTGGTGACTGGGATGCCAAGCCGAAGAGCAAAGTAGTGTATGTGTGCTCAGGTGTGTGTATAAGTGTGTGCACATGCATGCGAGTGTCTTGTCTGGAGTCTTGGAAAACGAGGCCGAGAGAGAAGAGGGAAAGCTACTGAATAGGCCGGAAAGTAGAAAGGGCCTAGATAAGAGCAGGAGAGGGGAGAGGGAGTGTGAACTCTTGAGACATCATGGAGCTAATCTTTCTTAGGAATAAGGGTTGGCAGCCTCCCGGCATCATTAGCCATTCTACATCTATTCCCCGATGAACTTGGAGTTTTGAATTTCTAATGAGGACATCTGACTGACAACCCATTTAGGCTAATACACTTCAATAGAACAGTCAAACACACTTATTTCAACCGAGATACGGAGTGCCACTAATTTGAGGAACAAGAATAACTGTAGGGTGACATCCTTCACCATGAACTACCATGGGGAAGGCTGATTGGAGACGTCTCTGAGTTATGTATATTGGCTTCTGAGGCAGAAGGGAAAACACACTTCTATGTTCCATCCTGTACTTGCAAAGGGAGATTCTTTTTTAAAATTAATGTGTTAGGAACTTTCAAAGGGCAACAAATATGAAGAAAAAAAAATTCTTCAAGTAACTTCAAGAGCAAAAATATAAATGGTATTTTGCAAGCCAAGTTCATTAACCTGTCTCTAACATCAGCATGAGTGATGGATGGATGGCACTTGATTTCCTGTTATTTGGGTTCTCTCACAGTTCCTAGAGGTTCTCCATCAGGAAGCAAGATAATTAGCACAAAACGTATTGACGAAATTCAAAATGATTTGATTCTAAAGCAATATACTATATCTCTCCCATCCCAGAGTGATTTAAAACACAAAACAAAACAGACGTCTCCTTGCCCTCTAGGGAGAAATACACACAACACTGAGAGTTAAATTGATATCTTTTTCCATGTTTCCCTAATAAATAATTTTTTTTTGCCCGGAGTGAGTGAGTAGCTATTTTCAAAGCCTGTCAAATATTTCAAGTTGCCTGCTGAGGAACCCTGGTGCTTCAGCCATTGCTTTTGTTTGGCACAAGCTGTTTTAGTGGGTGGTGAGTTTCAGCAAAGAAATCATGAATTCTAACCCAATTCTCTGCAGAGGATCTGAGGCATAACTGCAGGAGTCATAACCATGAGAGTAAGGGCAAAGTCAGAACTGGCATGGGGAAACAGGAGTGCTACTGTCTGTCTGCCAAGGCAGAAAGTCACTGTGAGCCTGCTTCCTCTTCGAACTCCCTTTGAACACTCATGAGGTCAGGCACATCTAACCTCTGTGCTGTCTCTGAAATGCATTTGACTCTTGCTTTTGTATCACTGTCACATTGGTCTCCCCAGAGACCCAGACCTGAAAGTGCATACCAGTTACCCAGGGATGTATTTTCTCCTTTTTCAAAAATATTTTTTATTTATATTTCAAATGTTATTCCCTTTCCAACTTTCCTGTTCATAAGCCCCCTATTCCTATCCCCTCCCCCATAAGGGTATCTCCCCGATCCAGCTCCCTATACTGCCCCCAACATTCCCCTGCACTGGGGGGTCCAACCTTTGCAGGACCAAGGGCTTCCCCTTCCACTGGTGCCCGAACAAGTCTATCCTCTGCTACATATGCAGTTGGAGCCCCGGGTCAGTCCATGTATAGTCTTTGGGTAGTGGTTTAGTCCCTGGAAGCTCTGGTTGGTTGGGATTGTTGTTTTCATGGGGTTGCAAGCTCCTTCAGCTCTTTCAATCCTTCTTCTAATTCCCGCAAAGGGGGTCCAGTTCTCAGTTCAGTGGTTTGCTGCTAGCATTCACCTCTGTATTTGACATGTTCTGGCTGTGTCTCTCAGGAGAGATCTATATCCGGTACCTTTCAGCATGCACTTTTTAGTTTCATCAATCTTATCTAGTTTTAGTGGCTGTATATATATATGGGCCTCATGTGGGACAGGCTCTGAATGGCCATTCCTTCAGTCTCTGCTCTACTAAAGTATTTTTATATAAAAAAACTTAAAGCATAATATAAATAATAGAGGGGAAGTTATATTAAAAACTTATCCTTTACTCTCAACAGTTGTCAAGATTTTTAAAAACTTCCATTGATACCAATTACTTTTTATAATGTAATGCAAAGCAAAACTCAGTCATGTACATTCATCTGTGACTTCTTAAAACACCTCTGCCAGAAGACAAGTGCTTTCCTACTTCTTGTAGTGCCATTGTCACATGTCAAATTAAAGAGGGGCCAGAGGCTCACAGCTTTAATCCCAGCACTTTGTTGACAGAGGCAGGTGGATCTCTGTCAGCCTGAGGTCAGCCTGTTTCAGCCCAGCTAGGGATACATGATGAGACCCTGTCTCAAAAGAGAGAAAGATGTAATATAAAGGCAATGGGATATTTCTCAACTTTAAAGAAGGGAGTCATGTTATTTGCAGGAAAATGGATGTAATTGGAAATGTTATATTGGCTGAATGAAGCCACTCAGACTCTTATTATGTGTTCTCTCTCTCTCTCTCTCTCTCTCTCTCTCTCTCTCTCTCTCTCTCTCTCTGGTTTCTAGACTTTCTATATATTTAAAAAATTGTGTGTGTGTGTGTGTGTGTGTGTGTGTGTGTGTGTGTGTGCGCCCATGCATGTGTATAATATGACCAGAGAAGTGAGTCTGTCTAGAGGAACAAAGTGGGTAATAAGGAAAAGGAAAAGGGGGATGAAAACATAGATGGTATGGGCAAATTATGCTAAATGTATGTATTTAAGTGAAAGTTTAAAAAGATGATAGTCGTTTCCTAATAGTACCCAGTCCCCAGCACATTCCTACTGTTTATATCATCCCCAAAATGTCCTTTAAAGGTATTTTGTTTCCAGCCACATCCAATCAACGTCCTCGCATTAGACCCCGCATTGGGTTTAGGTTTAAATGTCTCTGAATCTATAGCAACCTCCCTTTCCATTGCAAAAATATTTATCTGTTAAGGAAAACTAGTCAAGTGCCTATAAAAGGTGCCGTGCTGTGGATTGATTGCTTCCATTCATGTGAATTTTAGCTCAGCCACACACATCTATGAAGTGGGAGTTGGTTGTGAGACTAATTTGCTTATTCTTGTCTTCTGGCGGGAACATAAGATAGGTGGTTCTGTGAGCTTCCTCACACACCTTAGCCAGTGTGGCCCACTGTTAGCTGGCCCGAGGTTGAGGGAATGGGGCCTTGAGAGTCAGTTGGTAAGTCCAATTCAGATGTTCAAAGCATGGTATTTGAGGGCATGTTAACACCTGATCTGTTGGTGTATGTGTGCATGCGTGTGCATGTATGTTTGTGCATGTAGAAGCCAAGGTCAGCCTTCAGTGTAATTTTTTAGGTACTGCCCACTTTATTTTTTGAGACAAGGCCTCTCATTGGGAACTAGGGTTCACTGATAGACTGAGCTGGCTACCAAGTCCAGGGATCTTCTCTTTGAACTCCCTTAGACCTCAGGTTACGAGTGCATGTGCTATCACTCCTGGCCCTTTACATGGATGCTGGGGCTCCAACTCACCTCCTTAAGCTTATGAGGCAAACATTTTACAGGCTGAGCTATCATCCCAGATCTTTCTCATCTCTTTACAAGATTTACATTAGTGACATTGAAGAGAAAGCCTCCAGCTCCTTGTAGATTACGGAGGAGAATCTGGAGCATTTGAGATTATGTGACGGCTCAGTGGTTAAGGTCAAATGCTGTTCTCACAGAGGACCCGAGTTTGGTTCCCAGCACCAAGTAGGGTGGCTCATAACCACCTGTAAGCACAGCTCTGGGAGGACCTGACATCTCTGGCATTTTCAGACACCTGCATTTTCTTGTACATACCCAAACATGGATGTACAGACATACCCACACACATAATTAAAAATTAATACACCCCGGAACTTGGCAAATCACTCTTTTAAGCTAGACAAGAAAGGTATGAGGCTATCTCCCTTGCTGTAAGTTGTGTGCTTCGTGTTAAAATTGATCATTGCAGCCATTTATGTGCCGCTGTGGGCATCACCTGTCCAGAGCTGTCAGATCGCATGGTTGCCAGCCTGGTTTTGCAGAGTACAAAGGAGTAACTCAGGGCCAGAGGGGGTGGTGGCCTGCAGCCTAGAGCTAGGGGATGCTGTGATCTCATTTTTATTTTTTTAATTATTGTTTTGAAATTTCGTCATTGGGTTGAAATTACAATTACATCATTCCCCCTTTCCCTCTCCTCTTTCAACCCCTCCCACGTACCTTCACTGGCTGCCTTTTAACTCCACAGTCTTTTACTCTTTGCTTTCTGTAGCGTGTGCATCTATATTCCTAAATATATCAACACAATCTGCTCTGTCCGTAAGTTATTTGTATGTATATGACTTCAGGGCTAACCAGTTGGTATTAGATAACCAAATGGGGGACTTCTTCCCTGGGCAAGGGTATGTCTCCTCCACTCGACATCCCTTAGTTGCTTGATTATAATTTTATAGTGCGGTGCTTCTGATAGCAAACCTGAGAGGAAGGCCAGGAGGGTGGAGACTTGTGCTGACAGCAGCGATGTGCTGAATCTGCCTCCTGTACATCTGGCTCAGTCTGCCAGATCCCAGTGAGGAGGGCAAGGGGGCCTTCTGAGCTAGCACGATCCTGGCATTCTCCATCTCGATACGTTCCCACACACACATTTTTATCTATTGTAAACAAAGGTTTTTAAAGAAGCCTCTACTGGGAGATCGTTAAAAAACAGGAAGCTTACTGAATGCTTCCATTTCTCAGACTCCTTCTTCCTCATCCTTTGATGTCCTTCTCATACGAAAGATGGAGAGAGAAGGCTACAACATTAGCAACCTGACCTGGATGTCAGATCTGCCAGGCTTTGTCCTTGGGAAAGACATCCTGCCTCTTTGGACCTCTGTGGATTAAGGGCTAGGCAGCACAATTTATAGTGTTTGATAATCTCAATCTCTTTGATCTGCATGCATGGAAGACGAAAGAGGTTGAAGGCTATCAGAGAGCCCACACTGTGGGCACTGGTGTCAGCCCTAGATTTGGGAGTCCCCTTCTGCTTTGACTGTCCCTTTCCCTCTTCATTGTCTACATCTGTGTCTTCCTGATTCTCACATTACTCCTGTGCATTCCACAGAGCTCTTCCGTTACCTGGTCTTTATCTTGTCTTTGAAAGTCACCGGGCTCTGGGTTTCTCTCTTCTGAGTGCTTCGGTCCAGTGACAGCTTGCTGAACACTGTATGTAAAGCTCTGTGACACGGAGCACAGGGATATAGATCAGCACAACAGAAACCTTCAGGGCGAGCACTCTCCATGGAGGGCTGCATACCACTGCAGTATCCAGGGCATCTCTCCGAGGGGAGGATGGAAACTGTTGAGCTGAGGCCTGCTGGATGAAAGCACCCACCTCACGAGCACTGCCTTGAGTCTGCCCATCTCCTCTCACTCTTGTTATGACCAAGGGGGCCTCTTCTGTCTGCTCCTACCGAGCCACCTGAAATCTGGGTAGAAGGGAGGGCATATCGGTTGCTGAAAACCTGCTATGTGAAGCTTCAGGAGCAATCTGCCTGTGTAGTGAAAAAGAAAGGCAGGATGGTGAGTGAGTTGATGAGCTGGGTGTGAGGGTGAGACTGGGGGAAGATGAACTGTGGGGGGAAGATGGACTGTGGGGGAAGCAGAGTGACTTGGGTTTTGAACACCATGTTGAAGAATATGTGTGGCTGGGCTCCACTGAAGGTGAGCTGGATTCTGGGGAAACCCGAAGCTATGCAATCCTAGACTTTAGTGTATTTTGAGGATCAAAGTGATGGGCCTAGACCCAACTCCATAGCCAACTTGTGTATGGGATCCAGGACCCCAAATTTCAGGTGGTTCTGTAGGAGCAGACAGAAGAGACACCCTTGATTATAACAAGAGCTAGAGGAGATGGAATGGGCAGTACCTCATGAGATGGTGTTGGGGCACCCAGGAAAGTCTTTGGGATTCTTGAGATAATGTGGGAGAAATGGGGTGGTCTGTGGTTTCTACAGAGTGGGTAAGGTTGGGGGTAGGTTCAGAGAAATGCTTCTGTGCAAATGGCATTTCCTCACTGGAAAGAGAAAAAGATGGGAGGATCTTAAGGGCAGTGACTTATGGTAGTGACTGTTAGAATAAACCTTGATCAGACTCTGCTTGACCCTATCCCAAGGCCTTATATCAAAACCCTAGCCCCTCCCCTCTTCCATTGTCAAACTCAGTCACCCACTATGGCCCACATCCTGATAGCCTGGGCAAGGCAGTTTCTAAGGCCTTGCTGAAAAACACCTCTAGGAGGGAGAAACTGCAGGCTTGCACAGAGTTCCAGCCATTGCATTCCCAAGCCTTGGATGTAAACCTTAAGTGTCTCCTTCCCCTTTGGGCAGACTTCCCATTCTTCCTGTGTCTGCCCCTCACTGTTTGAAATAAACAGTTCTGTCTGTTGAGGTCAGACTGGTCTCCTCTCTGCCTCCTGACTCTTTAACCTGCCTCAGAAATCTAACAGCCCCAGGAGGAAAGAGGGAACACTCACTAAGTCTTTATGGGGTCATGTGATAGAAATGGGTGGGGACTGGGTAACTCTCCAAGGCCATGGTGGAATGGGGAGCAAGTGACTCTCTCCCACTGAGACCAGACAAGGCAGCCCAGCTAGAAGAACATTTCACTATCACCCCCTCCCCGCCCCCCACAGGCATCAGCTTTAGGGAAAGATCCCCTCCAGTTCTTCAGAGCCCTCATGAAGACCAAGCTGCACATCTGGTATATATGTTCGGGGAGACCCAGGTCCTGCCCGTGAATGCTCTTTGGTTGGTGCTTCAGTCTCTGAGAGCCCCAAGGGTCCAGGTTCGTTGACTCTTTTGGTCTTCCTGTGGAGCTGAGACCAGAGATTTCTGTCTCTTCTGTTTGTCTCGCCTTGCAGGGCTGCTGTGGCTTCTTGGCATTTGCACACTCTGGGCAAGTAGCGCTCTATTGTGGAAGTACAGCCCTCCCCTTGCTATTTATGTGCAGCTACATCCCAGAAAGTATCACTGAGTGATTATCTTTCTTGTTTTTAAAAATGTTTTTGAGTCTTTTAAAGCCCACAGATTATTAGCCAATGGGCTTCTTCAGTCACAGAACAAGCGTAGGTACATTTGTAGAAGGAACTGGCTTTTCTCCCTTTCTTCTCTTGGTGTACCTCGCTGCTCACCTCAGCCCCACACACCAAGGATCGGTGTGCAGTGGAAGTGAAAAACCCTTTAGTTCTTGGTAATTAGAGTGAGATGTGGAAATCAGGTCTCAAGAAGCCGAGGGCCTCATTCTAGCTGTCTTTCACATGTCAGCGCCCTCTGATCTCTCATTCTCTGGTGGCACCTGCTCAGATCCATTCAACGCATCCACTTCAGTAACTCGATTACCCTGGGCAGTGCATTTACATAACGCACCTCCCTCCAGTCAGGTGCAGAGCTCAGTCATTCCGCATGGGGCCTGGCGTCTCTCCACTAATATCACTTTACACACAGATAATGAACACAGGTTCCCAACAAGTGACTGCATCAGTCGATATAAGAGGCGCAGTCCTACCTGCATGTGATGCCTGCGCTACTTCTGGAACCAATTAGCTAGCCTAAGACCAGCGCTGCGGGAATACTTTCCCCAAAGTGGTTCTCTCGCTCGCCCTGGGGTTATCTTTGTCTGCTCTTCAGAGGGCATGCGGAGCACGCGTGTGGTGTGGCTCTCTTGGGAGGCCGGTCGGGTTATCGTGCTAGCTGAGAGCCTGGCTTGAATTCCGTCTTCTCAGTGCCTTGATGCACATAAAGGACTCAGGGTGATTTGGTGTGTGGAGAGAGCCCGGAACCCATGCCAGGCCTGGTGCTTTTGTACCGAAGCTGCAGAGAGAAAGGACAGGCATCTCAGCTGCCCTCCTCCTCGAGTCTCAGGGTTTTAACTTTGCTCATAGTACTGACCCAGGGAGAAACCCAAGTGTCCTTCTGTCTTATGCACATGTCTTTCTTCCTGTCCCCTCTGGGCGAGCCATGAAGGGTGTCATTATGCTGGGAGTCATCTTGAGTTTGGTGACATGCAAGAAGTTCCTATTTGCTTTTCTGCGGAAATGTCAATTTTCATTAAAAAATTGTGTTTGAACGTGCACGTGTGTGTGTGTGTGTGTGTGTGTGTGTGTGTGTGTGTGTGAACACATACATTTGCAAGCATGTGGACTAAGTTGTTACTTCTCAGGAGCTGTCCACCTTGTTTTTCTGAGACAGGGTCTCTCTCTCTCTCTCTCTCTCTCTCTCTCTCTCTCTCTCTCTCTCTCTCCTTCCCCCCCCCCCTCTCTGAACCTGGAGCTAACCTGTTAGGCTAGGCTGGCCGTCAGTGCGCCCTAGTCATCTAAACCTCCCCAGTTCTGGGGCTACAGTGCGATGTCCTGCTTTTATGTGGGTGCTGGAGCTCTGAGGTCCTCTCTTTTGCTCAGCAAACCCCTTACTAGCTGAGCTGGCTCCTGAGCTTTGGGATGCTGCTGCTTTTCTAGGCTGCTGCTGCCGCCTCTGAGGACAGCGTGTGCAAGCAGAGCTCTGCAGAGACACTCAGGGAGCGCAGTGTCAGGTGCTGACGTGCAAGGCAGAAACAGCAGTGCCTCAGAGGCAGAAGGCAAGAGTCTGGAATGCTCTGCCCAGCTCTGCTGCTTGCTAGGGTGGGAGCCTCCTCGCCTTACCTACCCCAGGCCCAGTCTCCTCTGTAAACACATACCTCACTCCAGGTTGTTTGAGAATTAGAGAAGGTGATGAGAGACGAGATTCGGAACACCAAGGAGTGGGATATCCACAGGAGAAAGGGATCGTTAGTGGCTTTACTATCTTAATTGTGACATTAATCCAGCTCTCCCAGACCCTTGATTATTTAAAACATTAAAACCTTATTTACTTATTGATAGGGTTTCTCTGTGTAGTCCTGGCTGTCCCGGAACTCACTCTGTAGACTAGGCTGGCTTTGAACCAGGCTGAGTCCTGCCTGCCTCTGCCTTCCAAGTGCTTGGATTATAGGTGTGCACCATTACCACATGTATGCATGTATGTATGCATGCATGCTTGTAAGTACGTAAGTAGGTATTTTGTTTTTGTTTTTACTTTATTGAAACAGGGTCTCACTATGTAGCTGTTCTGAAACTCCTATGTAGACCAGTCTAGCCTCAAAGTCACAGAGATCTGCCTGCTTCTGCCTCCAAAGTGCTAGGACCAGAATTTCTTTGTTTTAAAGTTTTACAAATATATATATATATATATATATACATACATATATATGTTCATATGTGTATGTGTACTTTGGTGCTGAAGCCAGGAGAGGATGTCAGATCCCATAGAGCTGAGTTCAGGCAGCTGTGAGTCTCCTCTGCAAAAGCAGCAAGGACTCATTACTTCTGAGCCATTTCTCTGGCCTTGGTTATTTCATCTGCGCTGTTTTATTTCCCATTACTTCAATATTGCTTTACTTTGAAAAGCACTTCTCTCTGCTTTAGGTCTCAATGAGATAACAACTAAGACAGGGTCTGTGTGGACAGTCTTTTCATGAACTCCATTGATAACGGTATACAGTTAGCGCTTAATGAATCTTGCAGGACCATAGAAACCATCTGAGCACTCAGGGGTGTCTCCTAACTTATTTTTGAGAAGGGTGATAGTGATTTGACTCAAGGAAAAGGAAAAAAAAATGAGCCCAGAGAGTTACTTTGTACCAATTTATCCTTTTCTCGATGCACTTTTTCTTTGATTTAATGAAAGACTGATTCCCTAAGCCAATTGTGGAACTCAGTCACTCATCACCAGCTTGCTCTCCCCAGTGAGAGAGTAACATCTTTAATGATGGCGCCTTGTCGTGACTAATGGAATGAGACCGGGAGAGATATCTCTTGAGTAAAGTTATAATCTCCACTTCAGTCTAATATGATATCTTAGACTGAAAGGTGCAATGGGATTAAAGCACCATCCCCCCCATCAGATTAGAAGTATTGACACATTTGGAACTTTAAGGTCTCACATCCATTGCCTTTTGATATAGTTTTGAACCGGGTGAATTCCCAGAGGGATGGCAATGGGAAAGCTTGAGTATCTGTGACTGGCGTCAAATTGCTGCAAACAACATTCTGCTCCTATCTATCAAGTGCTTGTGGAGCTTCTGTGAAGTGCAGAACACTGTTCTGAGCATTGTGGGAGAGACAAAAAAATGAGGGGACGTGGTTAGTGCCCGTGCATCAGCTCTTGCCTACATGGGGTCTGCATCAGGAAGCTAGAGGCTGCAGGTGTTTCTTTGCGACCCTGACTGGATGCTTTCTGCCGTTCTAGGAGCCTGGACTCCAACCTTTGACTTCACAGCTCTGTGCTTGTGCTTGGGAGTTTAAACCTTGGCACAGAGAGGATGCTTTTCCTTCCGCTTCTGTTACAGCAACTTTGACCACAGTAAGGTTGGCAGGTTAGTGACTTGTCATCAATAAAAGGATGTGAGAATGGTTAGGAATGAGAACGCTGGGAAGGGTGAAGGCAAACTTTTTGCATTGAAAATGATCTGGGTTGCCCTAACCATTGAAATACCCTTTCCCAGGGTTAAATGGGCTATTTCTTCTTCTGTCCCCTTCACTGTCTCTAAGCTGCTTCATCACGTCATTGGGTAGAGACTCGTGGCTGCCCTCACAGACTTTGTTATAGGCTATTAGATCAAGATTTCCATAGCAAGTAGACTCAAGTCCAAAGTTATTTCAAATGTTCCCACAGAGACTCAACTTCTTTAATTATGAAAACCAAACTTACTCAAGTCCCTTGAGAGAGCTTACATGGGAATGAGGCACAGGGAGCCAAACCACAGTCAGAATGCAGCTGTAGACAAGCTTTCGCTTGGATCCAATAGCAGCTCTTTCTCCTCTGATTAAGGTTTAGAAAGGCTGAGTCCTTGCACAGTCAATAGAGTGCTGCTTTTGTTTGCATGTATTTGTGTGTGTAGTATGTGTATTCATCCTTGCTTATGAGTATATGGGTACATGTATAGATGTGTGTGTCCCAGTATTCTCTCTCTTCATCTATCTATCCATCTATCCTCTATCTATTTATCCATCCATCATCTATCTATCTATCTATCTATCTATCTATCTATCTATCTATCTATCTATCTACATAACCATCTATCTATCTATCTATCTATCTATCTATCTATCTATCTATCATCAATCATCCATCTATATCTATCACCTATCTATCTATCTATCTATCTATCTATCTATTCTACCATTTAAGTATCTATCTACATATCTATGTATTATCAATCTTCTATATATCTATGTATCTATGTATCTATCATTTATGTATCTATTAAATATCTACATATCTATGTATTATTGTCTATCTTCTATGTATCTATGTGTCTGTCTGTCTGTCTGTGTAAAGGCCAGAGCTTGATATGGTTTAATTGATCTCCTTGCTATCCATTGAGGTAGGATCTCTCACTTGAACCAGAGCTTGGCAGTACAGCTAGTTTATACTATTGAGTTTGCTTGGGGATCCTCTAACATGTTTTCTGGGCAGTGAAATTACAGGTAATTTTCATGCCCACCCAACCTTTATATGGATGCTGGAAATCTGAACTTCGGTCCTTGAACACTTGTGTGCCAGCTGTTTATCCACTGGTCCATCTCTCCAGCCCATGGATTGGTGACCCCTGATGAACCAAAATACTACATCTGATTGAACAGGGGTGATGGTTGGATATCAGGCATGAGGTGAATATGAAATTTAAAAAAAATATTTTTAAAGCTTTCACAAGATATTCGGTTTTGGACCATTTACTAGGTACTGCTCCATATATCACTGTCAACAGAGGAGGATCAGGTACCGTGGAGGTGAAGCACAGGCATGTAATGTGGCATTTAAAACACAAAGCAGATTTCCACTTGGCCCTGTCTTGCACCTTCCCTGAGGAGAAAGTGAGGGGTGATGTCAGAGGTCTAGGGCAAGGCCCCTCCCATAGATACTTAGCTAGAGACCGGGGGATACTGCACTTTTACACCCGAGCAGCCCTGGGTTAGTACCTGTCTGGTTTAGTATAATTTCTTTTCAAATATCTTTGAAATGGATACTTTCCAATATGCACAAAGTTAAGATAGTAATTAGTTTCCCATATACCCATTAAGTTTAATACCTACCAACATCTGCCAATCTTATTTCTTCTATTAACTTCCAATATTCCTGGAGTAGCTTATATTTAAATAAAAAATTGCATAACATTCTCAGAGTACTTTTTCAATGGAAAATACTTTTTTTCATGCGGTATATTCTGACCAGTTCCCCCCTCAAAAGCAGTGAAATAAACAAACAAACAAACAAACCAGAATAAAAGCAAATAAAGGGGGAAAAAGAAAAAAAAACACAAAAAATACACACAGGTACTCATAGGTGGGCATGGGTATGCACACACACATGGATGCAAAACCCCATAAAAATACAAAATTGTAAATCATAATAGATAAGCAAATACCAGTTAAAACAGACAGACAGACAGACAAACGCAAGGCCAAGCAAAGCTGCTTCAGAGTGTTCTGAGGTCTCCCACTCTCTGTACATTGTCAGTTGTGGGTCTCTGTATTCAACCCGATCTACTGCAGGAGAAAGCTTCTCTGATGATGGCTGAACAAGGGGCACGGATTTACAAGGGTAGAGCAGAGTGTCATTTATGTCTGCATTTATGTTTGTGTGAAGCTGCTGGAGCCTCTGAAACTGGAGTTACAGACAGTTTATGAGCTGTCACGTGGGTGCTGGGAATTGAATCCCAGCCCTCTGGAAGTGCACCCGGCGTCTTAACCACTGAGCCATCTTTTCAGCCCCATTGTTTTGTCCATTTGGTAGAAAAATAGCATTCGTTTTCTTTCTAGGTCCGTGTATCTAGTCTTGGTTCTTTGCCAATCTTGGGTTTGTCTTGTGAAGTAGGTCCTAAATCCAATCAGAGAGTGGTTGGTCACTCTTTTAGACAGAAGGGTTTGTGGCTAGGTTGGTCTTTAGCTTTCTTCTGTGGTGGAACTGAGTAACGTACCTTTCGGTACCATGAACACAGGTCAGCAGGAGTGAAGGCTCTAGTCAGGCAGCAGTTTCACTTCTCCATGTTCAATGAGCTGTGGAGGTGTTGACTTCCGCAAGGTTTTGCCATCAGTTTGCAGAGAGCAACTAATAGCCTTGGCAATCGCCCCAGTTGATTGGGGGTGGTGGTTCTATGGGGCCTCTTTGGCCGAGGCTCAATCAGATGTGGCCCATTTCTGGCCTGGAAGGTTTTACTTGGTGGCGAGAGAGATCTAGTTGAAGCCTTTTCTCTCTGGTTATTTGGTGCTTCCATTTAGATTTCTTTCATATATATGGATATTTTAAGAAGCCGCAATTGTAGAAGGTTCCCACATGATCCTTCAAATGGCCCTTAGTGTTAACTGTCCCCGTCCCCGCATTCCCTTCTTCAGTCCCTTCTTCCCTTCCCATCTCTGTTTAATCTTCCCAGTCCAGTCCCCCTCTCCCCCAACCCTTCTATCTCTCCATAACTTTGAATTCTATTTCCTCTACTTTAGGAGTTCCTTCCCTGCCCCGTAATCCCTTACCTCTACTCCCCTGTAGCTGTATAGATTTCAGTATGGGTATCAAAGGCTTGAAAGCTAACTCCCATATACATGCCTTATTTGTCTTTTTAATTCACCCAGAATGATTTTTTTCTAGGACCATTCATTTGCCTGTGGATTTCATTCTTTTAGATGGCTGCACTCTCAGAATATTTTAAAGCAAATCAAGATCCTGGTTTTTGACACTTGTCAGTAGTTCAATGTCCATTAGAACCCCTATAACTGTTAAGAACTAAAAACAAAAAGGCTAGAGGTACGTCTCAGTGACTAAGAACACTGGCTGCTCTTGTAGAGATCCCAGGTTCAGTTTCCAACACCCACATGGTGGCCCATACCCTCTGTAACCCCAGTTCCAGGGGAACCAACTTTTCCTGGGTAGACAGGAACAAATGCCTATTCACTCCATACAGGCCAGTAGTGGAAATGATTCCAGCCAAGTCGAACTGTCTCTAGCTTGGTAAACCGATGAGTTTATTGAGGTTACTGTGAGTGATGAGTGAGGGATTACTCAGAAGAGCATGGGTGACTCAAAGGTATCACTCTAAAGCCCACTTCAGCATAAGTGATGACTCACAAACACTGTACTGCTCAACTTGCAGGCAGCTCCATTGCACAATCATCTCACCCTGAGAAATTTCTGTTTAAATAGTCTCAGGGAGAGGCCTTGTGAGTCCTGAAACTTTCAAAACTTCTTTAGCCTTGTAAGTTTCGGGTTGTAAGCCACCAGACTTTGGGAGCTTGGATCCAAGTTCGGGTCCCCTGGAAGGGCAGTCTGTACTCTTAACTGCGTGGTCATATCTCTAGCACATAGCTTGGTGGACCAATGTGACAGGCTGGCTTCAGCTGACTTGCATAGAGGCTGCACCGTGTCTAGATGCAGTAAACATTGCTGACAAGGTGTGCTTCCAAGGGTGTGGTTTTCAAACTACTAACACAGGCCTTCCTTGTCTGCACCACATGCCATCATACCCTCCCTGAGTGGTATGGGTAAGAGTGCAGGAACTCCCAAGAAGGTTGAGATGTCCTTGCATACAGAGGTAAACCATGCCTTTATCACAAATGTGGCCTTGGGGAGGAAGATTGACTCACCCAGTGTTCTACCTCGAGGCCAGAACAACACACAAGGGTTGCTCCTTCCTGAGAGAATATATAGGTCACCAGGGAGGCCACCTCTATAATGCTGGATACCCAATAGCTTCTAATTCAGCCAAGTCTTCAATAGAAAGTGTCCATGATTTTTCTCAACAAAGCTATGAGATTCTTACCTGAAATAATGTGAGGAAAAGTTCTAGAGAAGCCCCTCATATCATATTTCTTTTTCTTCTCATTCCTTCCCTAAGACCCCTCCATGAGTCCCGTGAGTGTGTAGACCAGGCAATCTCTCGCTCACTCAACAAAGGACTTTAGCAATCTGTGAAGCTGTTTCATCGTAGCAGCAGAAACCCCGAATAGCAGTAGTGTGGGAGAGAGTCAACGCTAATAGCTTACACCAAATTACACTGCCAGGATCAGTGTAATGCAGCGGCACCTCCTCTGAGGCAGTGCTGCCTGGTACTTTAGCAGGAAATGCGTCAGATGGAGTCTATGACATACCGTCTTCACATATCCGTCCATACATTTGTTAGCAGCAAGCCGGCCTCGGATGACTTCTGTGCTGCATAGAGGATGCACTGTCTCTAGGTGCAGTAAATGCTGCCGACAGGATGTGCTTCCCAATGCTGCTGTTATACACATATATTTTAATATTTTATTTTTTAAAGTCTTAAGTAGACCTGGCTGATCTCAACCTGTGGCATTCCTCCTGTGTCTGCCTCCTAAATGCTGGGAGGCATGAGGTATGACACATCATGCCCAGCTAAGGACCACCCCCTCCCCTTTTTTTTTGGTCCAGGGAATTTTATTTTTATTTTTTAAATCGGATATATATTTGTACATTTCAAATGTTATCCACCTTCCTGGTTTCCCATCTATAAACTCCCTATCCCATTCCCCCTCCCCCTGCTTCTATGAGGGTGTTTCCCTACCCACCCACCCACCCCTTCCTGTCTCTCTCCCCTGACATTCCCCTACACTGGGGAATTGAGCCTTGGCAGGACCAAGGGCTTCTCCTTCCACTGGTGCCCAACAAGGCTGTTCTCTGTTACATATGCAGCTGGAGTCATGGGTCTGTCCATGTGGATGGTGGTTTAGTCCCTGGGAGCTCTGGTTGGTTGGTATTGTTGTTCTTATGGGGTTGCAAACCCCTTCAACTCCTTCAATCCTTTCTCTAACTTTTACACTGGGGACCCTGTTCTCAGTTCAATGGTTGGCTGTGAGCATCCACTTCTGTATTTGCCAGACTCTGGCAGAGCCTCTCAGGAGACAGCTATATCAGACTCCCTTCAACTTGCACTTCTTGGCATCAGCAATATTGTCTGGGTTTGGTGGCTGTATTTGGGCTGGATCCCCAGGTGAGGCAGTCTCTAGATGGCCTTTCCTTCAGTCTCTGCTCCAAACTTTGTTTCCATATCTCCTCCTATGAATATTTTTGTTCCCACTTCTAAGAAGAACTGAAGCATCTGCACTTTGGTCATCCTTCTTCTTGAGCTTCATGTGGTTTGTGGATTGTATCTTGGGTAATCTGAGCTTTTGGGCTAATATCCACTTAACAGTGAGTGTATACCATGTGTGGTTTTTTATGATTGGGTTACCTCACTCAGGATGATATTTTCTAGTTCCATCCATTTGCCTATGAATTTCATGAAGTCATTGTTTTTAATAGCTGAGTAGTACTCCATTGTGTAAATGTATCACATTTTCTGGATCTGTTCCCTTGTTGAGGGACATCTGGGTTCTTTCCAGCTTCTGGCTATTATAAATAATGCTGCTATGAACATAGTGGAGGATGTATCCTTGTTATATGTTGGAACATATTCTGATTATAAGCCCAGGAATGATATAGCTGGGTCCTCAGGTAGTACTATGTCGAATTTTCTGAGGAACTTCCAGACTCATGTCCAGAGTGGTTGTACCAGCTTGCAATCCCACCAGCAATGGAGGAGTGTTCCTCTTTCTCCATATCCTCACCAGCACCTGTTGTCACCTGAGTTTTTGATCTTAGCCATTCTGACTGTTATGAGGTGGAATCTCAGGGTTGTTTAGATTTGCATTTTCCTGATGAATAAGGATGTTGAACATTTCTTTAGGGTTTTCGATATTCCTCAGTTAAGAATTCTTTGTTTAGCTCTGTACCCCATTTTTAATAGGGTTATTTGATTCTCTGGAGTCTAACTTATTGATTTAGATATTGTTGTATATGTTGGATATTATCCCTCTATCAGATGTAAGATTGGTTAGGTGATGACTGACAAAAGCCAATTAATAAGAATTCCAGGGAACTGGAGAGATGGCTTAATGGTTAAGAGCACCACCTGCTCTTCTAGAGAACTAGGGTTTTATTCCCAGCACCCACATGGCAGTTCACAACTCTCTGTAACTCAAGTTTCAGGGGATCTGATACTCTCACACATATACCCACTCACATACATATAGACAAAACATCAACACACATAAAGTAAAAGTAAATAAATTGTTAAAAAAAAAAAGATGAGGGCTTCCAGAGTCTCAAATTGCTTCTCATCTTTCTGAGAGAGCTGTCATGGGTGCACATTATTTCTGTGTGCTTCCTGGATTGGCTTCTATAAAGTATATTTGCTCATGAGTGCTGGATTAACCATTGCTTGGTTGGGAAGATTAGATGTTTAATTCAGAAAGACTCATCTTGTTAATGAAACTTGGTTGGTTCCCAGCAGAATGTCTCCTTGATTTTTCTGTGCTGTTTGGGTAGACCATCTTGATGCAGCAATAGCACACGATAGCTATTTTCTGTAGTAAGAACAGGAGAAATCGATGGTAAGTCCCTTTGGTCACTATGGGCTTGTATATTTTACTTTTGCATCTATATTAACACTTTTCAGCTCATGCGTACTCATGGGTACCACACACAGCTTTCCAGGGCTTAATGGTGTTTTGTGAGTTTTTTTATGTTGTTTCAAAAGATTTATTTTTAATTTTTTATTATTTTTAAAAGTGTGTGCATGCGTATGCACATGAATGCAGTACCCATAGAGGCCAGAAGAGGAATTCTCCTGTATTTGGAGTGACAGGCAGATTCTGAGTCTCCATGGGGTGCAGGTCCTCTGCAAGAACAGTACATTCTTTTAGCTGCTGGGCCATCTCTCCAACTTCCCATGCTTTTGTTTTTGAGGAAGTTGAGTTATTTTCTGTGAGGGAAGATGCTTCCTTGTTTCTGACTTTTAGATTGGAGAGCCTTTGGTATTGCTGGATTGGCAATGTGCTACTTATGTGACCCCATGACAAGGAACCCTTCAGTGCCCTGGTATCGTTTGGCAATTGCTCTCCCTTGGGACCCCCAGTCACTGGTCACTTTTTATTGAATGAGTGGGTTTCTGGTAAGGCTTACAGTGTGCTTTGCAGACAACCGTGAAAGGATATGAGTTGCTCTTAGTTGAAGTAGAATCTATTCTAGAATGGACTTCCTAAGTTGGAGAGATAGCAATTTAAATACCTTAGGATAGTCTGAATTGGGGCTGAGGACATAGCCTAGTCAATAAAGAGATTGATACGTAAGCTTGAGGATCTAAGATAGGATCCCAGCACCCACATAAAGGACAGACATGGGGGTTCATGTGTTTAAACCAATATTAGGGTAGTGGGGTAGAGGTAGGGATCTCTGGAGCTCATGAGCCAACCAGCACAGCCGAACTGATGAGCTCCAGGTTCAGTGAGAAACCCTGTGTCCAAACAGTACAGTGGGAAGCCATCAAAGAAGACAACTGAGCTTCACCTCTACTCTCCTCGTGCATCTGTATACAAATGTGCATATTAAGACACACGCATGCATGCACGCACACACTCATGCACGCACCTGAATTAACTTTGGATTTTGGAATGTGTAGGTAGGTAGAGGGATGAGGAATACAGATGAAAAAAATCTAGGAGTTGAGAGTGTTCTTAGCAGGTTATGGCTACGTGGAATTTATCACGATTCCCTGTGGGTTTTGTATATATGTGAAACTTTGACTAATACAAAGCTGAAAATAATTTTGAACGTCTTGAGAAGCCTAAATGTGGTTATGTGAGTTGGGGGTGACTGAATTTGATTATAATTTTGTTATTTGATAGGCAAATTTCTCAAGCATTTTGCTGGTGATTTTATATGAATCTTTAAAATGGCTCAGTATGTGCTCTGTTTTGTTGGTACCTTTGTGACCTCCTTTGTTTCACAAAACCATTAGTATGGGTGTCAGACTACAACTTTGGTCAGCTCCACACAGTGTAAGAGAAATCCTATGTTTGACATACTTACTTAGGGTATTGTCTCAAGAAAATAAGACCACCCCTTCTCCCTGGAGTTTTCCTAATGAAAGTGGCTGTAGGGAGAATGCTTTCTGAGAAGGGAAGAGTGCTCACAATGTCTGTGTGTATGGTCCTCCCTGGGCTTATTCCTGTTCTTTAGAATGCTCTCCTGACTCAGAATTTTAGACACCCAATTGCACTTTGTACAGCTAGGAAGACAGTCAATGACATACAGAGGCAGAGTCTAAAGGTATTTTATGAATTGATGAATATTAGGAGAGCATGCTCAGGATACATTCATAGGACACAATTTTAAATGAATTAACACCCCAAGCTGCAATCTAGGATATGAAAACAAAGCAAAACAATAAAACAGAACCAAAACAAAACAATCAAACAAAAAAAAATCCCAACGAACATCAGAAATACATTTTTGCTTGCTCAGAACCTGCTTGCAGTGAGGTCATGACACAGCGTGAAGAACCAGGATGAGAGAAAACAGCGTAAACAATAGTGAAAGAAGCAAACTTAATACTCATCAAAGAGCCAGCTTAGGGAGAACACGTCTGTAAAATGATAAATAAATATCCCAGCAATAAGAGAGCCATGGGAATCCTTTAACATATGACGGCTCTGCTCAAACATACCTCTGAGATGAGCACGGAACACGGTCGCAGCTAAAGTAAATCAGAGCATAAATGCACGGGGACCAGTCGTTCCAGGCTATGATTTCTGAGGCCGGGGCGTGAAGTGGCTAAGACAAACACTTAGCCCACTCAGCTGGGGATTAGTGTGGGACGCTGACAAGCCTGTCTAATTAGAACACTCTCAGGCCATCTGTAATAGCTGTGGGGAGCTGCTGTCGGTAAACAGTGTCTGTTCAGGGGGTCACTGCGTGGGGCACCTCTCAGCACCAAAGGGAGGCTTGACTCCTTGTTCTTAGCAGTCATCTTGCTTGCAGCTCTTCCCCCAACACCCCAAGGAGCTTCGTGCCCTTCTCTAAGAGACACAAAGGATCCTCAGCTCACTGTGGCTGTCTCTGCAGGAGGAGGGTGAAAGATGACACCTGGAAACACACGGACTAATTATAACCCTATTTAGTTCCTGTGGGTGACTCTCTTCGTCCGCCATCCGTCCCCTTCATCCTTTCCCACATCTCATTCCTATTTGGTAAGGAGGGATGGATTATTTCTGGAAACTGGCTCTTCCTCCCCCCCCCAAGCTCCCCCACCAGCCACCAAGCACAGCCATCCTGTGGTAATTAACAGTCTCCACCTTCAAAATACATTTTATGTGACTCTCGGTCAGGTAAATCTAAATTAGTTTATAAGACAAAGTAGAGCCCTCCTATTAGCTCCTGGACCTCTGCCAATGCAGAACACCATTTTGGGAGTTGGGCCAACCAGGAGTTATTGCCCAGAGACTGGGAGTAGGAGGATCTGAGGACATGGGTAAGAGTGGGCTTCCTTGTTTCTTGGGGTCACTCACAAGTTCTGGGGTAGTAAGCAAGGGTTAGTGAGGCTTGACTGTGGGGAAGAGTTGCCAGCGGTGCCAGGTGCCAGCCATGCTGGAGGGACTCCTCCCGGGATTCCCCATGGCTCCAAAGAGAATAGGAAGGTGTTCGAGGCAGCTCTGAGAGTGGCTCGACCTCCTCGGGCTAATTTTGAAGGCTGAGATTCACTAGAAGGGGGTGGAGCTCCAGACTTCTTGGATGGAGCTACCTCGTGTCCTTGACCAAGCCATGTTCTCTTCCTTCTCTCCTTCCCAGAGAATGGCTGGGTAACCCGATCTCAGAGATCTTTTTCACCTCGAAACACAGCTCTGAGGACATTTCTGTGAGTCTGTGGACTTCTCCTGAGATGTTTGCCTGACTTCCAAGAAACACCCGTGACCCAGATGAGGCATGGCTGCCTGTGTTCTGAGAATCCATCCTTCTAAGATTCATTTTTTTAACCAGCTACTTTGACTGTCCTGCCCTCTAAGGAAAGGAGGGATTAAACACGAAGTAATCCATTGGGCTGACTATAAAGAGATCATAAATGTAAACAAGATGAAAAAATTTTTGAGGACCTACTAAGTGCCCATTTAATTTGCGGGTGGGGGGAAGAGAAGAGATAAAGAATAGGTTCTTTTCTCTATTAATAAGATTCTCTCTGTCATTATGCAGTTTACAGTAGACCAAGGTGGACCCAAAGACCACAAGGGAGGGAGAAGAAGATGGAGAGAAAACTTGAATCTGGACTGAGTGAAAACATAGAGGTGATGGGCCTGGAGAGATGGCTCAGCAGTGAAGAGCAGGAACCGCTTGCAGAGGACTTGAATTCAGTTCTCAGTGCCATGCCAGGTGGCTCGCAGCGCCTGTAATTCCAGCTCCAGGGGATCTGATGCCCTCTTATGAACTCCTGTGGGCGCTGGTACATGTGCATACTCTCTTGCCCCCTTCCCACATAGTTAAAAATGAAAACTAATCTTCAAAATATCTAGGAGAAAAATTGACATTTGAAAGGTCAAGTGGAGGAGTGTGTGTGTGGGGGGTGTGAGACCACGTTAGGTCTTGGGTCTAGGATAGGATGGAAAGCCCTTGGAGATCCTTGACACTGGGACTCTGGTTTTACTAAAGATTCCGCAGGTTTACATCCTTTGGGCTCTGGGGAGGGCTGCCTTGGTTGTATGGCATCACAGCAGCTGCAGTATGGCGGGAGAGAGAAGCCACATGGTGAGACAAGAGACTAGAGGATGGCCCAGAGGCCATGCTTAGTTTTTATTCTTATACACGTTCATGGGCACTAAGTAGTCTCAAGAGAACTACTTAATCCCTTCTGACAGTGATGTTCCTGGTCACCTAATTTTCCACCTCTAGAAGGTTCCATCACCTTTCAACATCACTGCACTGAAGACCACACCTCCCACACACTTCCCTTTCAGGAAGAAGGCATGGCTACATCATAGAGGTCTCATTCTTAGACCCTAGCGTGGCTTCCGTGGGTGGCTGCCCCCTCACCATACAGTCTCTTTCTCTCTCTCCCTCTCTCTCTCTCCCTCCCCCCTCTCTCTGTGTGTGCATGCGTGTGTATGCACATGAACTCAGTGTTTCAGGGAAGAGCCATGCTCTCAAATCTTCAGGCTCAGATACCAAAGCCTTCATAGCAGCTTTCCCTCTGAGAATATTCCAGGCTAGGGCAAAACTGTCAGAGGAACCTCCTCCTTCCCAAATTGCTTTTGAAATACTTGAAAGGGGTTCATCTCACCCTCATCAGAGCTCTCTTTCAAGGTGGTGGTAGTGGATGAAAGGAAGAAAGAGAGAGAGAGAGAGAGAGAGAGAGAGAGAGAGAGAGAGAGAGAGAGAGAGAGAACAGTTATAAGCCTTTACAATGGCAAAAAAGAAAAAAAAAACCAAAAAACTGAAAAAAAAAAATCAAAAGCTCTGGGGCTCCAACTCTTCCCTCACCACAGAGTGAAATGATTTCCAGTTTTCTCTACAAGAAGGAATACACAATCACTTTCCTGTCAGTTTCCTGGTGGTGATTTTATATCCAGCAGTGCAGCTGCCTACAGAGGCTTAGCAGGACTGAACTACCTGCAAACCTTTACAAAATACCTCCCCAGGATACTGGCAGAACCTTTTCTGAAGGAACCTGTGTCCTATATCAAGATTAGAAAAATTTGTCTGCCATGTTTGAACACAGAACAGAGAGCATAGTTCAGGAGCCTTTTACAACTGCTTCAGTGAGAGTGTCTCAAAGCCATTGAGGAAGAAGTCCCCTTTAAAGACTGTCTCCCATGAGTCCACACGTCCATGGCCCTTCAGCCCCTCCATGCTCCTGCCCTCCCCTTATCCAGGGACAGAAGCCACATAGTTCCTACTGCAGTCTTTTTCTTGGCGAACACTTGATGTGCAAGCTCCACAAACACTGCATTCAAGTTGTGGAAAGTGGAGGCACACAAGAGAGAAGTGAAGCCTTTTGAGTTGTTTGTGGTGTGGAGGGAAGGTAAGCTGCCTCAGAAAATGCTCCCTTAGGAATAAGAACATCTCTTATGCCACTTAGCGCTTGAAAGAGTCTCTAGAAGGGCCAGTATGGAGGGCGCTTGAGGATGCCACATTCAATGACTGCCCACAGGAGGCAAGGTTAGTTCTGCTCTGTAAATTATCCTTCAGAAAATAGGGCTCTATATTCCAGCCATGTCAGCAAAACACAGGTTCCTTCAGAAAAGGTTCTGCCAGTATCCTGGGGAGGTAGTTTTTTCCTTCCTACGCACTAGGCAGTAATCTACAAGAAGGGTCAGCTGATTTTTTTCTCTAAGACAATAACCATCTGCCAGATAATGACTATTTCAGATTTTCTAAGCCATCTATTGTTGCAGTTGCTAATTAACCTCTACTCAAATTGACCCAGCGGTATGCATTCCTTGCTACCTGCCCAAATGTTCTGGGTTCCTGAATGAAACACAAACACACACACACACACACACACACACACACACACACACACACACACAGGAGGGGGGGGAGGGGAGGGAGGGGGGGGGGAGGGGAGGGGGGGGAGGGAGAGAGCCTTATATTTTATATGCCTTAAACAGCTCAATGGTTGGGCCACTCCCAAACCTCCATGTGGCTAACATATTCCCCTCCAATATTCCTAAGTTATTACTTACTCCCTTTTTGTTGCCCTAGACCCAGTTGGCAGCGGGGCCGGGGTGAGGGCTCTTTCCCAGCTCTTACGTGTTGGCTGTCTCTCTGTCCTGCACTTCTCAGGCCTGGTCTTTACTCCTTTCCAGTCATGATGGTTCTCCCTCCTGCCCTTCCTCAGTGCCTTACCTGGAGATCCTAAAGTCCTGCCAACGTCTCTCTGCCCAGCCATTGGCTGCCAGCAACTTTATTTACCTGTCATGAGTAACTGGGGGCAGGGTCCATCAGTGTCTTATGTGCAAACATGTGGATTCCCATGTAGTTTTGGGAACCTAACTAACATAAGTAGTTTAGACCAAATCCACAACAACCTATCTTCTGTTACATCTCTGTCCAGCTCTGCCAAAGTCAACCAAAGCAGCCAGAGATAATACCTAAATGAAGGGCCTGGCTGTGTTCTAATAAAACTTTATAAATCCAACACACAAGCAGTGGTTTTTGACCTTCACTCTAGGCATTGGTCATGTAGAGTTAACAAAGCAACTTTCCTGCCTTTGTGGACTGACTATGTTTTAAGATCTCATTCTTAAAGCCGATGTGGTAGCTTAGTGAGTAAGAAGAATGTTTGCCATTAGCTGTGATGACTTGAGTTTGATCACTGGGACCCACATGGAAGGAAAGAACTAACTCCTGCAAGATGTACTCTGACACTGGTACACACACACACACACACACACACACACACACAGACTGACACATACACATGTATATACACACACATACACACAGGCTTTAAAAATGTAAGAGAATATAAAATAAAACAAAATAAAATATGAATGTCTACTCATTGATTTTGTGGCTTTCGATAAATGAGTCAATATCAGAATTATACTGGGATTGGAGAGGCTGTGCTGGATGGTTTTTATGACAACTTGACACAAGCTGAAGTCATCTGAGAGGAGGAAACCTCAATTGAGAAAATGCCTCTATAGGACTGAGCTGTAGGCAAGCCTGTAGGTTATTTTCTTAAATAATGATTGGTGGAGGAGAGCCCAGCCTACTGCAGGTGGTGCCGTTCCTGGGATGGGGATCCAGAGTTCTGTAAGAAAGCAAGCTGAACAAGCCAGGGAGTAAGACAGTAAGCAGCACTCCTCCGTGGCCTCTGTATAAACTCCTGCTTCCAGGTTCCTCCTGTTTGAGTTCCGTCCTAACTTCCTTCAGTGATGGACTGTGGATGTGGAAGCATAAGTCAAATAAACCCTGTCTGTCTCAAGTTGCTTTGGTCGTGGTGTTTCATCCTAGCTATAGCAATCCTAAGACAGAGACATTGACCAGAAAGGCTCCCCCGGGCTCTGTTAAGCATATTTGTGATGCATTTGCTTACTTCACGTATCCTGAGCCAGGTAAGAAGAATTGCATGGAAAACAGAATAAAATTGTATTGTATAAGAAATTCAACAACAACAACAACCACAATAAAAAGAATTTCTACGTTGAAGGAATCAGAGAAAGGGCTGAAAGAGCTTGAAGGGGCTTGAGACCCCATATGAACAACAATGCCAAGCAACCAGAGCTTCCAGGGACTAAGCCACTACCCAAAGACTATACATGGACTGACCCTGGGCTCCAACCTCATAGGTAGCAATGAATAGCCTAGTAAGAGCACCAGTGGAAGGGGAAGCCTTGGGTCCTGCCAGGACTGAACCCCCAGTGAATGTGATTGTTGGGGGGAGGGCGGTAATGGGGGGAAGATGGGGAGGGGAACACCAATATAGAAGGGGAGAGGGAGGGGCTAGGGGAATGTTTGCTTGGAAACCGGGAAAGGTAATAACAATTGAAATGTAAATAAGAAATAACTAATTTAATAAAGATGGAGAAAAGGAAAAAAAAAGGAATTTCTAACTAAATTCTGCAGGTGTAATTTAGACGTGGTCGGTGCATTCAGGGTGATACGATCATAGACAGTTGGCACAACTTAAACGTGTGTGCAGATGGGATAAAATGCTACAGCCTTTTGTTCTTGTTTGAGACAACGTCTCGCTGTCTAGCCGTGGCTTGCCATAACTAACAGAGGTCCTCTTGCCTCTGTCTTCTGAGTGCTGGGATTAAGGGCATTTACCACTGTGCTTGGTCTGAAATATCATTGCTTCAAGGACAAGACTGATTGCTTCATTCATATGCTCGGAGCCATGTATTCATTCAGGTTGACCACACTGCTTTCTGGAGACGTCTGTTTGGGAAAATGGGCAGCTGTCTCCTACTGTGTTGTCATCATTTCTCTTTGGCAGTTGATGTTAGCAAACATCCACAGAAGACGGCATGCTGGGAATTTAAAGGAGAACCTGTACTAAATTCTCAGGGAGGTGGCTTTAGGTGGCTCAGCCAAGCACCAACCTGCACAGAAGCCCAGAGAAGTGATCCAGATCTGGACAAATGGCAGCCAAGTTGATCCCTGCTTACACATACACCTCTTAGGTGCTCCAGAGGTACTTGGGGAAGACAACCTGGTCAAAGAGTAGGCTCGTCAGGGAGGGGAACAGACTGGAGGAGGCACTCGTAGTTTGCTTCTCAGATTGTAGAAGAAAGGGCAGTCCCCTGGTCATAGAACTGAAGACCTCTGGGTGGCACACAGACAGAAGGATATTTATGAGGACCTGCTCTGGGCTTGGTAGTGTTGGGCTTGGGGATGCAAAGCCATTTGTCTTCCATTCCAGTGAGTCATAGCATCACATGATGGATTACTCCAGTGGCAACTTGGAACACATGGCGAGTGGCAGAGGTGTGTACATGACGTCACTTGAATGTGAAGGATAGGGTGTCTGAGTCCATCTCGGAAGGAGAGGGAAGACCAAAAACAGTGCCAGAAGGGAACACTCAAACGGAGTCTTAAACTATGACCAGGGGAGGGCTAGAGAGACGGTTCCACTGGTAAAATGTTTACCTTGCGAGTATTAGGGCTTGAGGGCTTGAGTTGATCCTCAGAGCCCACATTAAGAAAAAGAATCTGGATATGGTGGAGACATTTAAAATTCCTGAGCCAGAGAAGCAGAGGAGGAGGGATTGCTGGGACTCACTGGGTGGCTACCTTGGCCTATTTAGTGAGTCCCAGGGGTGAGACACTGTCTCAAAACAAAACAAAACAACAAAGCAAGCAAACAAACACAAAACTAAACCAAACCAAGACAGATGTGCTGGTTTGAATAGGTCTGGCTCCCATAGACTTCTTTGTTTGAATATCTACCCCATAGGCTGGGGCGCTATCAGGAGGTGTGGTCTTGTTGGAGGAAGTGTGTCACTGTGGGAGTGGGCTTCGGGGTTTCCTATGCTCATGCTCTGCCCAGTGTGGAACAAGAGCCTCCTCCTGGCTGCCTTCAAATCAAGATGTAGAACTCCCCATTTCTCCAGCACCGAGTCTGCCCGCACACTTCCACGCTTCCTGCCATGATGGTAATGGACTAAACCTTTGACAGCCAGATCCAAGTAAGTATTTGCCTTTACAATAGTTGCCTTGGTCATGGTGGCTCTTCACAGTGATAAAACCCTAGGACATCAATCAATCAATCAATCAATCAAACAAAACAAGGCGTATGGCACTTGAGGAATAATATCTAAAGTTGATCTCTGGCCTCCACCTGATCCTCTATCCCCACACAGAACAAACATAACAGCTAAAATGGAGAAATGAATTTTGGGCCAAAACAAGAATGGAAGTTACCCAGAAATATGAAGGGACATAGCTTTGGGTGAAGTCATGCAGCCTAGCAGTTGTCTTGTTAGAGTTGGGTCCTGGGGCAGGCACTGGCAGTAGAAGGCAAGTATGTATGACATGCTACCATCTGGAGTTTACATACACAATGAGGTGTTACTTTAAAGGCTGTATGTCAAGGAGCTGCATGATCAACGAGTTCTTATAAAGCAAGTTCTTCTCTGTGAACCTGATGGATATCTTAGGTTGGATCATGCAGAAGTAGAGCTTGAGATGGGGGATATTTTTGTGTAGGCCATTGAAGGAAAGCCACCAAGGAGAACTATTTTAAAGGTTTATTTTCATCTCCGTGTTTGTGTGTGTGCATGTAACTGTGGGTATCTGCAGCGGCCAGAAGAGAGTGCTGGATTGCTTGGAGCTGGACTGACAAGTGGTTGTGAGCTGTTCAACTGGGTGCTGAGAACAGAACTTGGGTCCTTTGGAAGAACAGCAAATGCCATACTGAGCTGTCTCTCCAGTTCCAGGGAGGGAATGTTCTGAGGGAAGTATACAGAGGAAGGGGCTTTGAACAGATGGTGGTGTAAAGAGTAGACAGCCTCAGCTTCAGGCCATGGATCTCCCTGGAATGTCAATCTTGCTACAGAGCCAGGGGCACCCTGGGAATTTCCAGGTTAGGTTGCTCTGTCAGTCAGGACAGCCTCCTGGGAAACAATATAAACACAAGCCACTCAGCTGCAACCTCCAGCATCTGGAAGGACAATTCTACAGCTAGCTAATAGCACCAGGGACCCAACAGCGCTAGCTAGAGAACGGGAATGAGAGCTCAGCCTGCCAGAAAAGGAGCAAAAGGGAGTTTGTCAGCCAAGTGTGACATACCCCTCGGAGGGCAGGGTGGGCAGGTTGAAGAGCCGCCTAGGAGATAGAATTGATAGACTTTCATGACCAGCTTGACTTGTGGTGGTTTGGTTTCTGTTACACTATCAATGCTGGATCCTCACTAGGACTCCTCTTGGAGATCCTGTTGTTGCCCTGTGTCATAGAGATCCTATGGCGTTATAGGACTCTGTAGGACCAGCCCCTTCATGTGCTAATAGCACCAGGGACCTAACTCAAAAGCCCTGGATCTGGGCCTGGGTAGTATCTGCATTGGTCAGCTCCCCATGCCTTTCAGTTCTCCTGTACCCACACTGCCAGTGGCAAGCTCTCCCACACTCCTCCCCCTCCCCCCTCCCCCAGCTTACCCAATGCCAGATCCATCAAGGGGCAGGGCCAGCTCCCTCTTGCTCTTCTTGCTCCTGGGGTCTGCTCACTCGAGCCCCTTTCACCATGGCTAATTCTACTGTACTGTCCGGGAGAGATGTGGGGGCCACTCTCCCAAGTGCTGGAACCAGTGAGGGGCTGGGTCAGCTCTCCCAACTGTCACAGTTGGGGAAGGGTGAGGGTGTAGAGGGTATTACCTCCCCACCCCCATTCCCAGGCCACCTAATGGCAGACGAGTGGCAGGACAGCTTTCCGTAACTCATGAACACCCCCACCACTAAGGCCAGCTCTATTCTGCTGCCTGGCTGAGATGTAGGCGCTCCTCTCCAGAGTGTTGCCGCAGGTGACAGGTGGGGCCAGCTCTCCAGAGCACTGTAGTTAGTGAGGGGCAGGGCCAGTTCGGCACAGCTCCTGGACATCCACATGGTCCCAGGTGGCTGCTCAGACCATGTTCTCCATTGGTTATATGAGCTACATAGTCCAGATGTGCCCCTCAGTGGCAGCACAAGCTTGAACTTCACCATGGCCTTAGGGGGCAGGGCTAGCCACTCACAACATGCTAGTTCCATCTCTCTTTGTGATGTCCAGACAGTTCCACATCTCTTTCTTTTCCCATTTGTCCATTACATACTTGCATATGTAATGACTTCTTGTAGTGTCTTCTGCTGCAGGTGGGACAACCGGCTAATGGGCCTCTGACTGACCCACTCTGTCTCGTCCTGTGGTGCCAAGCAGGTCTAGGTGTCTCCAGCCTGCCCATGTGACATGGCAGCAAGCAGATCTGTGGATATCTCCCCTGTCCTGTACTGTGTGGTGTGGTGGCAGGCAGGGCTCTGTGTGTCTACATTCGTTTGGTGTCTCCAATTATTTATTTACCAGGTAAATATAGACAGAGGGAAGAAACGCTCTGATGATACCAGGTGTTTGGGCTATGGAGAGTTATGTTATGACTAAAAATTCTTGCCTCGTTTTTCTGGTGGACTGTCGTGGGATGTGCACTTAAGTGTCTTTAACTTCTAATGGGTTAACTAAGGCTCCTATAGGGAAGTGTGTGGAAACACATGCGCTGGGCACTTTAAATATTACACAGCTCCACCTCGGGCAGTCGACAGATGGTGATTTATTTTGAGAAATGTTGACATGCTCTGATGGAGTGCGCTGTTTTGGCAGACCTGCTATGTTACTTCTGCCTCTGTGTAGTCGCCGCGTTCCCGCTAACACTCTTGAGCTCCCCTGCTCTAGTGTACAAAGCCATTATGCCATTTAAAGGGGTTTTATTGAAGTCTACTTCACAAGCAACAGAACGTGACAGTTGGAAGCGACAACAGTTGGACAGATCTTCAAGTCAAGACACACAGTAGCTCTGTCTCCCTAAAAAGTCTCTAAATGTCATCCCAGGCAGCCACTGGTCTCCTTTCTGACACTATATTTTAGAATTAAAACCAACAAAATAGTGATGCGGCAAACTATTCACCTGTTAAGTTTGTTAGAATATTAATTTTATTAGTTGTAGGGACACCTCAAAGGCTCTCATGTGGGTTGTGTGTTCTAGAAATACCACATTGTAGGTAGGACTTACCCTTTGGGTGGCAGGTGCATGGTTCTTCCTGCACTGGGACATCGAGTAGCCAATTTAGGTTGTCATCAGGATATTTCAGGTCAGATGTACTAGGTTGTTCGAATCGCAGTGACTTTGTGTGGACCCTGAGATTCTGGCTGGTTAAACGTACATAATGAGAATTGCTGCAATATGTCAGCGATTCTCATCATTAAACAAACAAACATGCTGGAGATGAAAATACAGCCAGGTGTGGCTTAATTCATGAGATTTAGGATACGTCTTTGAGACCTCTGTCTGGATTTGATGGTCATAATGTTCTTCATTCACATCCTCTAACACCCCGTGGTTCTTTATCTTTCAAAGTATTTCTTTGCAGTCTGTGCTCATGCGCGCCGTGTGCGTGTGTGTGCGTGCGTGCGTGCGTGCGTGCGCATGCGCGCATGTGTCCCAGTGAGTTTAACTAGAGTTGCTCCCACGAACAAGGATGGGTTATTCACAGGAGCACGGACAACTTACAGGTGTCTGCATCACGGAAGAAAATGCTTCATCCTCCTCTACTAACCGTTAACTGCCAGTAGTTTCTCCGGGAGGGCGGGTCCTCATTTACGATGGAATGCTGATATGCCCAGCCCTGTTTGGTTCTTGTGCGGGCAGTTATAGCAGCTCTGAGTTCGAGAGCGCTACAGGTTTATATGCTCGGAGGATAGTGTTCCACAGCACCCCGCCCCTTCCGCCAGCTCTTACATTCTCTGCTCCATCCCAACACTGGTCCCTGATCCTTGGAGGAGAACCCTCAATCATTTCTAAATTTATTATCTATGTTATGGTATGAGGTGTGTGCGTTTGACAGGTTGGGTTGGGGCAAAACGGGCTTTGGGAAGGTGGACCTCCTGCTCCATCTCGCTGCATAGATGAGTCTGTACTTCCCTTTCTATTTCTTCTGTGCCCCTCTGGTTTTTCACTCTGCCCCACTTCTGCCCTGTCTGAGTTCTTGTGATAAAATATCCAGGAGAGTTTAGATCCTAGCAGTCTTTTGACCTTTTGAGAACAGAGAAAAATTACCCCTGTTTTAACCTACTTGGACCAGATGAAAAAGAATGTGTTTGTGTGTTTGCTGGAGATGGGGAGGGGGGAGACAAAAAAATGGATTTGTTTTATACGAGCTAGGCTTTGGACTGGGTGTGTTCATATGATTTTTATAACCAAGAAAAAATCTCTATACAGACACTGTGAAGGCAGCTAATATTTTCTGAAAATTAGACATTGTACTGGGTTTAACTGCCTTTTTCTCTCATCCTTCCTTCTCTCCCTCACCGCCTTTCTCTAGACAAGAGACTCAGGCTGGCCTCGGGCTTGTTATGTTGATGAGTTTAGGATGGCTTTGAACTTGTGATCTTCCTGGCCCCACATCCCCAGTACTGAGATTGTAGGTATGCACTAGCGTACCCGGTTTATGTAATGCTGGGAATCTAACACAGGGCTCTGGGCACTGCGTGCTAGGTGAGCAGGTTACCGACTGAGCCATAGCCCAATCGTTACCTTTTTCCAGATGAGAAAAGGAGGGCTCAGGAAATCCGAAGTCAGAGCCGGTGACCACTGATTGATTTCTCTTCGTGGATCTTGGAGAAGACGGGCCCTGCTTGGAAGCTGTAGGTGCTAAGAGTAGAATGGGCTGCATCTTGTCAGCTTTTCTAGCCAAAGCATTGGAGAAAAGGGGTGGGCGAGCTGTCTGCCTGGGAGTTGTGTGACTATGTACAGAATCCTTCCATGTGAGGAGTTGGCCACATCACTGCCACTATTTGGCTCCAGTGCTCTGTTTTCTTTGCTTCTTGTTATCTCAACGTCTGTCTCCTCTCCTGGGAACCATGGATTTGTGTGTGAGTGAGGTGGGTTCACAGTCTCACCACTTGATGAGTGGAAGAGGGAGCCTGGGTCTCACTGCTTCTGAACGCAGAGCTCCAGGGACAGAGCGGAATCCAGCCTTCAACTGCTACAGAGCCATGGATGGATACTGTCATTACTAGGCTCTCTGAAGCTCACGTTCTTGTTCAGGCAAATGGATTCACCATGTCTGGGGTGTTGCTCAGGACCCAATGCATTCACTCCATCTCAATAAAAGCAACATGGGTCATCTGAGCGCTGAGACACTCGTTTCCTTTGCTCCCCTCAGTTTCAAAGCCAGGGTAACTGGATCCAAACGAGTGCATAGTGAGGGTTTCTGACTAATCTGGATCCCTGTCTGGTCCTCTCCCAAGCTCATGAAGTATGTTTGTTTGTACAATATATCTTACCTGTGGCTTGATGCTGCATTAGGTTGAGGATCCTTTTTGTTTCGGAGTTTTTCGAGACAGGGTTTCTCTGTGTACCCTTGGCTGCTGTCCTGAAACTTGCTCTATTAGATCAGGTTGGCCTTAAACTTAGAGATCTACCTGCCTCTACCTCCCAAGCGCTGAAATTGAAGGTGTAGTTAGGGTGAGGTTCTAACAAAGCACCAGTGAAGCTGGGCAGATTGAAAGCCCCTGCGCTGACTTTGCACCTGCTTTTGAAGTCTGCTGGAGCTCACAGGGAAAAAGCAGGTGTGGGGGCCTGCAGAGAGGCTCGTCCTGCTGCTCTTCCTTAACTGCCTCATCCTTGCCCTGGCTGCAGTGACTGACCTGATTGGGCTGGCAGGGGAGTGAAGAAAGGACAAACACATGGACACACGGGAAAAGCTGGGATCCAGTGGACTGGGCTCTTGGATGGAAAAACTTCAGCACCACGGACACTTGGATTATTGTTATAAACAGTTGATTAGGGAGGTGGTGTTATTGTGTGCAGCTCAACAAGGAGGTAGAGTTATTTATTATATACAGAGGACAATGAGGAAGTTTATTACAGACAGATGAACAAAGGCAAATTTAGCTACTCTGGGTAGGAACAGTCTCTGTAGTAGTCATCCAAGCTCTCAAACATACAGGGTTGAAAGCTATGGTATACATCTTCTGCAAACACTGTTGACATCCACACATGGACCCAGAGGGAAGGTTTTGTCATTTCCTTTGCCTAGGGAAGAGTTTTCTATTTGCTGTGAGTCTAAGGCATTGGGGTCCATGTCAACCACATATACTCCTTCAGGTCCTCCCTAGACCCTATGTGTGACATAGTTTTGGGAAGAGGGAAAGGCGAGGCTCTAAGCAATCACATATATATCATGGCTTCCAGATGCTAGGCCAATCATGCTGGCTTGCTCTCATGTATTGATTTCTTTTGCCTTGTAGTTTAGAAATATATATCACTGTGCTGGTGGAGGCTTCTCTGGTATTCCCTGGGGGCAGCAGCTCTTTTCCAGTAGACTCATACTCTCTTCCATGATAGGTCTGTGTTCATGCTAGAAGATTTGGGACCTGGGTTAGGGAGAGGCAAGCAAGATGCCAAGAGTGCAAAATTTGAGAAGTGCCCATCTCGAGTAGGTACAAGAATAAGGTTAGTGATCGCGTGATCAAGGGATGATCTCTTCCTTATATTTTGTGCTCTGGGTACTTCCCTTGCCTCTCCCTTCTCACAGCATTGCTAGGAATTTATAAATCATAGAAATGGCCCTCTGAAAAGGCACACATTTCATTAGGACAGGAAGAAAGCCCACAGCACTTTAGCCCATTGACAAAGCTGGCCTGTTTCTGTTGTCACTGGTATAGAAAATAAACTCTAATCATCTGTCTTGGGTCCCATTTGAACATATTAGTTCTCCTGAGGGACGTGTCAGCAGGTACAACCCACATGCCAGGGAGCGGGGAGGCAGCAGCAATGAGGCTAATTTGAAAATACTTCTGTGGCACTTAGCAGGGTGTGATTTTAATTCATTTTTTCTCCCTTGATAATCATAAAGTGCTTTCAGGCTGTGAATATCCATTTTGACCAGCGTGCTCATACCTCATCTGGGGACCGCATTTAATGGCATGGTGATGATGGGTGCCACGGGGGAATTGTGTAAGGTACAGATGTTTGCTTCATGGAGAGAAACACCATTGATACTAATTCGCATGGCTGTTTCATACAAGGACTTCTAGACCCAGATACATTGCTAATATGAGAATATTGTTTGTATGCTTGCACTGAGCTAATATTTGCACGGCATTTTGAGTTTGGCTAAAGTTTCACCAACGTTATGTATTAGCTACTTTTCCAATGTATGTGATAAAATAGTTAACAAATGCAATTTAATGGGGGAGGGGTATGTTTTGGCTCCTGGTTTGAGGGAAGAGTCAGTCTAAGGCGGGAAAGGTATGGAGTCAAGGACAGGAGGTAGGTGGGTACACAGTTCACAGTCAGGAGGCAGAGAGAGATGAGTATCGGTGCTCAACTTTTACTCAGTCCTGAACTCCAGCACACAGGGATGGTACCCACCATGCTCAGGGTCAGTCTTCCTTCCTCAGCTAAATCTCTCTTGAAACACACTCACAGGTACAGCCAGAAAAGTGTTTCCACAGTGATTCTAAATCTTGTCAAACTGACAACCAATCATCAACACGAAACTGCCTAGTAACAGAGGGAGCATTAAAGCAGGGTGGGCTGTTTGATTCTGCCCTAACCAGGTATGCCACTTTGCATAAATTAACCCCGAGCCTCAGTTTCCTCTACTGTAAAGTGGGAATCATCACACCTACTTTCCAGGGCTGCTGGAAGATGCAATAGGCAATAGACATATAATGTCTGCTATGGCACAGGTAGTGGGGATTCAATAGCTGTTGGTTCACTCCTCACTGGCTCTACGCTGAGACTGGCATACTTTTCACTGCAGCCTGTGTGTTCCCATCTTGTCACCTCTGCCATCTTTCTGATGGTGAAGGACTGAGTATCAAAGGGAGAAAACTGTCGCTGACTTTTTGTATGGATTGAGGTCCAGAGGGCTTGGAGTTCCTGCAGACTGCCAGGCTAGGACACTACTCCAGTTTGTTCATCCAGGTATTTCTACCTTTCACCGAGCTGGCGCCTGGTCAGGCTCTGACAGGCGTTGCCTGTACTGCTTTCTGCAACCCCATTGTGCTCGCCTGGTTCCTTAGTCTAAGCAGAGCCACAGACTACTCTTGTCTACTTTGTCACCTTTTTCTTTTGCTCTCTTCCGGATATAGAGAGCTTGGTTGGGGCTTCTTCCCATGAGCCTAGACTTTGCGCTGGTGGCCGGCTGCCAACTCCCAGAACTCTCAGTGAGAAGCAATTCCTTGCTGTTCTAATTCACAGCCTCACCTGGAGTTGGGAAAACAACTATTTACAAATGGGGCTCAGAGAAGATGCTACAGATTTTACTACTTGACAGTCTGCTTTTTGGATGCGGTCTCAAACACGAGAGGGATTCGATGTTTCTTTTCTGCCGGCTTTCCTTATCTTGTACGCAGTCCTGCCATGATTCTGGGCAGTGGGTTTTGGATCAGATAATCCAGTGTCTGTACTTTTGGCTTTGCCTTTCACAAGCCTTCTTGAAGCCTTCATTTTCCTCATGTGCCTTATGGGGAAGACCTATAGGATTTTAAAAATGTTTTTCTTTATGTATATATATGTGTGTATCTGTAGCTAGCTGGTCTTTGCCACTTGTGGGCTTTTTTCCCTACTCTACTCCATCCCCAAGTTCCACCCCCCATCACTAAATAGAAGAGAGAAGGATAGATGAGAGGAGAGGGAGAGCCCTGAATCTAATTTCTTTTCTTTTGGTTTTTCTTTGAGCCTGATTACTAACAAATGGAAACAACTAACGACCAACAACAAACCTATCAGGGCTCTGGCATTTATATGCCCTCTGAATTTCAACTGTCACACAATCTCAGAAATTATCTATAGCTGGCAAAACCACTCCTCTGTTGGAGCACGAGGCAAATCACAGTCAGCTGCTGCGGTCAGTCTGAAGTAGCCCCCCAGCCCTACACCTGGGATTAAAATGAAAGCGCATTCTTACGATATTTCTGTGTTTTCTAAAGAAACCAAAATTCCAAAGTTGTCACTCCGTGTCTGTGTGACTGAATGTCACATGCATGTTGGTGCCTCAGGAGGCCAGAAAAGAATGTCAGAACACTTGGCGCTGCCGTTGTGGGTGGTTGTGAGCCACCTGATGAGGATATTAGGAACCAGACTCTGGTCTTGAGCTCTTAACTGTGGAGCCACCTTCCAGGCTGCTGCCGGTCCTTTTATTTTAAGTGACTAAAGAAGAAAGGTAGATGGAAAGCCCCAGCACTGACATTGGGCCCGCATGGAGCAGGGTTCGTGGCCAATGCCAGTGACTTCGTGTGTGCGTGGGTGCATGGGTGCGTGCGTGCGTGGGCCATAGGTTGAAACCTAATGTTTTCTTCGGTTGCTCTCAACTTTAGTTTTTAAGACAGGGTTTCTCACTAAACCTGGAGCTCACTGGTTCAGTCAGCCTTGTTGGCTAGAGATCCCCAGGCATCTATCTGTCTCCTCCTTCCCAGAGCTGGGATTACAGACTTAGCTGAGTGAGGATCCAAACTCAGATCTTCCCCAGTCTCCCTGCAGTTGCGTCTTGAAGCAGCCTGAGCAGGGGCCGAGTTCCGCATCTTCCTTTCCTTCACTTCTCCCTCTCTGTCTCCCCTTCCATTTCTATCTTTCTTTCCTTTTTCTCTATTTCTTTACCCATGGACATTTCTCTTATGAGCTTGAGACAGCATCTTTGGAAAAATGTAAATGAAAAGAAAGCAAGACACCTTTTGGCCCTGTAAACATGACCGCAGATTTAAATAAGGCTCCTTTAAAAGTGAGATAAGGAAATGGAAATTATATCACATCTTTGCAGCATAATTCGAAACTGCTGGCACCTTTGGAAGCAAATGCATTTTCCCTCATAGTAAGACATGCTTTCAAAATAGAGAAGTTGTTACATATAAATGCATCCCTTCCCCATTTCCTCCCCCCTTGGAAACACGGTCAAAGCAGCAAAGAAATTGCCCTACCTTGACCTCTTCCTGATTTCCGTGGCTGCTCTGAGCCCTTAATGACTGGTCATTCTGAGGGGTCAATCCAGTCCCCTGCTGCTGTGGGGGTAAAAGGACAAACTGAGAAGCCATTTGTATCATTTTACAGAGAAAAGGGTTAAAGATGGACAAGTGAGAGCTTTTTAGAGACAGCTCCCAGGAATGTTAGGACCCTGACTGGCCCATGACTGGAAACCTCGCTGGCTACATACGCTCTTCCTGTCATGATAATTGGTGCCTGCTGACCACTCATTTCAAGCAATCATTTTGTACCTTGGATTTCCCCCTCATCCCAGCTGTTTGTGTCACCCCACATCTGCATTCACGCAGCACCTGACCTTTCTTTAGCTTCCTCTCCTATTCCTGGGACCAGTGGATGAATATGGTATCCCTGGATTTGACTCTGGGTCTGTCTTGCATTGGTGGGTCTGATCACATGATCCAATCTGCTCCCATTCCCTCAATAGGTTGGTCAGAGAGTAAGGCTGTTCCCATCAACCATCTCCATTAATTAATTAATGTATTTAGTGGTGACCAGAGGCCTGCTCATCTCAAAGCTCCCAGAGCATCACTGATTCTGAGCAATGGCCTTGGTGACAGCCCATCTGTACTCCAGTTGGCCTTTGTGAGTGTGCATTTCACTTAAGTGTTTATGTGTTCATGTGTGTGGTGTGTGTGTGTGTGTGTGTGTGTGTATATGTGCACGTGGGAGTCAGTGGGTGACATCAGTTCAGGTGTCTTTCTCAATCATTCTGAACTCTGCTTTTTGAGATATGGTCTCTAATGAACTCAGGTCTTCATGTCCCTGTGATAAGAAGGACGCTGTAGGCTGAGCCGTCTCCCAAGGTTCCAAAGTTCTCCTCTTTGTGGCATGTTGCAATCTGACAGGCTCATGACAAGAGAGGTTGGCTAAGCCCGGCTCTTGCTAACGGCCATGAGGTGTGACGTAATAGTTCAGAGATCCAGCAACGCAAATCCCAATTTCCCATGTTCCGGATTTTTCTCCTGTTTCTGCAAGGGGCTCTGGCTGAGTCAGCTGTGAAGCCATCCTCTCACAGATGTGACAATTTGTAACGTGGAGCTGGGCTTCCTGGATCTTCTGGTTTCAGTTGTGGCTTGTCACCTCGCTGCAGAACCTTTGAACAGTGGCCTCAAATGGTTCCTCATTTCTTAAACCTCCCAATTCTGTGAACTAATGTGTGTCCCAACCACCTCACATGCGTGTTCATTTCTGAGAAAATGAGCCAGTGAACTTCTTGCTCAACTATTTTGGCAATAAAAAAAAAGTATCATAAAGGAGAGGGGAGAAAATATTGTTTGCTAAAGGGCTGCTGGGTGAACTGCCTCTTGGCCTTTTGATAGTGTCTTTGATATGGAAATGACCAGCTGCTTCTGTTCAGTGGCCCTTTTTGTCCAAAGTCAAATTGCAGTGCCTCACAGCAGCGATGCACCTATGGACACAAACAGGATTTCTATTTCTTCCTATGCCTCCACAATGGTTACTACAAACATTTTTTCCCACTCTTCACAAGAAAGACATCATGCTTAAGGGGGGAAAAGGCATCAAAACATTCGTGAGTCGTAATGATTTCAGAGTATCTGCGACCTGTCTATCTTCACGTCTGCACTCTGTTGGAGTATTCAAATGTATTGCAATGTGAAAAAGCCCAAGGAGAAAATGGTTATTCATGAATGGAGCTTGGGGATACTCAGAGTCTCATTCTCCTCTTGCATTTGAAAGGGGGAGAGGGGAAAAATTATCTCCCATTCCTTCTGAATGAAAGAACAACCAAAACAACAACAACAACAACAACAACAACAACAACAGCAACAACAACAACAACAGAGTAAACCTATTTTATGTATTAGGAATGGGAGTAATTAAACAAATGACTTTATGCACGCTTTGTGGAGCAATGTTGAATTGGAGGTAAGGGTCTTTTAACAACAGGAATTAGTGCTTCAAAGTGCTGTGCTGAGGCCACACTGAAAAGAACAAACCTTTGGTCCCCCTGTCTCCCACAACAAGCTGTCCTCTCTTCCTTGTGCTCTTTCCGCCCTAACTGGGCTATGAAGAACATCTTTTTTTTTTGTTTTTGTTTTTGAAAAAAATTGATTTTTAAAAATTTTTTTCCATCTTTATTAACTTGAGTATTTCTTATTTACATTTCGATTGTTATTCCCTTTCCCGGTTTCCAGGCCAACATCCCCCTAGCCTCCCCCTCCCCCTTCTATATGGGTGTTCCCTCCACATCCTCCCCCATTGCCACCCTCCCCAACAATCACGTTCACTGGGGGGTTCAGTCTTAGCAGGACCCAGGGCTTCCCCTTCCACTGGTGCTCTTACTAGGATATTCATTGCTACCTATGAGGTCAGAGTCCAGGGTCAGTCCATGCATAGTCTTTAGGTAGTGGCTTAGTCCCTGGAAGCTCTGGTTGCTTGGCATTGTTGTTCATAAGGGGTCTCGAGCCCCTTCAAGCTTATGAAGAACATCTTTAGCTGAGAGAAAGTTCAGGACTGTGTTGAGGGAAGTGGCTGCACATCCAGATGCTGCCCTGATATGGATGCCACTGCTTTGCTGGGTTACAGGGCCAGGATGCAGAGAGGCTGGCTTCCTACCCCTTGATCCATGCACGGTGTCTGTGCTTCAGGCATAGGTAGGTACTGAGTGGTAGTGGAGAAGCCCCTCCTTCCCTGGGATGGTCAAAGGAATAGAAGAAGGTAAAGATACAGAGCAGAGGGTTTCGATGGGAATAGATTCTGAGGCTCTGACTGTGTGCCTGCTCATTAGCCACTTTATTTTATTATTTTTTTAATGAAAAGTCTTAGGGCCAGTGATATGGCTCAGTAGATAAAGGCACTTGCTGTTGAGCCAAATGACCTGATTTTGATTCCCACATAGTGGAAGGAGAAAAGTGACTCCCCCCAAGTTCTTCTCTGACCTACACACACACACACACACACACACACACACACACACACACACACACACTGTAATAAAATATGTGTGTATGTATGTTGTATTTCTGGAGTATGGCTGTGGATATGAGTGTCCCTGCACATGTGTGCATCTGCATTAAATCTTCTCTTGATTACTCTCCATTTTTGGTTTTTGAGACAGGATCTCTCGGTAGACCAGCAGTGAATCAATTCAGCCATGTGGTCTGGCAATGAGCTTCAAGGATTTGTCTCTACCACCCAGCATCGGGGTTGCAGGCGTGAACCACCATACTCAGAATTTTTTCTCTGTAGGTTCTGAGAATTCAACTCAGCTCCCCAAGCTTGTGTCCGCACGAACTGCTTACCCAGATCACTAGTCACTTTAATCCCAGACTAGTTCCAAGAGGCCGGATGTCAAGAGTGACAGGAACAGGGTCTGGGAATGGGAAAGCCTAGCTTCAGATTCTGACTTGACAACTTTTGAGGGAGCCATTCTGCTGCAGACACAACCTTTAAAGTCTGGAAGCCTCAGTAGGAACTAACTGAAGGCTGCTGTGGCAGTGGGCAGAAATGACGAGCTTAGTCCAGCGAGTGCCCAGCCTACCACACCCCTCCTCATTCCCACAGACCAGAGAAGGGCAGGCAGGAAACGATGAGATTCCGCTTTAGTTTTTCTTCCTTTCCCAATTCTAAGTTCATGGCCCCAGGGCATTTCCCTGTGTGACCAGGGAACCAGGGGTATTAATTACCCCTTAGGAAGTTTCTTCTCTACTTTGGCTTCAAGAACGTGGCTTCTGCTTTGTTCTAAATTGTGACTGGAAAGTGAGAGCAATAGGCAGAAGAGAGAATAAGAGCATCCATCTGACATTTGCTGAACTGAGGCACTGTTGTCTCCCGTCCCAAGCTTACACCTGTCAGAACATAATAGACCCTTCCGTACGTCACAATAAAAAACACTGAATTTTCCTCGAACCCTCAGCCCTTCTACCAGTTTAATACAGCTGCACACGGTGTAGGGGCGCATTCTATTTACCTCATTGAATGCAAATCGACTTTGACAAATCACAAAGCATGGACTAGGCGTGACCATTTCCATACGCACACGTTGTGTGTGGCATACACATGTGTCCATGTTAATGTAGATGTGCCCTTAAGCACACGTTGAAGCCAGAATCTGAGGCTGTCTTTCTTGTCTTGTCACCCTCTGCCTTAAGTTTTAAGACAGGGTCTCTCACTGAACCCAGAGCTCACACATTCAGCTTGACTGGCTGATCATCAGCTCCAAGGATTCTCCCCGTCTGCTTCCCCTGCACTGGAATTATATTACATGGCTCTGCTTATAGTTCACTTTCCCTGGGTTTGGAGATTGAACTCAGGTTCTCATGTTTGCACAACAAACATTTGGCCAACCGAGCATTCGCCCTGGCATCAACGTTTCTATTGATAAAACAAATTCAAATCTACAATGTCTCTCAATGAAATGGAAGAGTTAATAGCAAGTCCATTCATGTAAGCCTTTTCTGGATCCACTCACTCATTTAACAAATGCGAATTGTACATCTATCAAATGTGAGGCACGAGGCCAAAAGTAAAGGTTGACATAAATGCAGACATTAGTGGGTTCAAGGATGAGAGCAAAGGGCTAGGGTCATCCAGCTGCAAATCCAGAGTTAAAAAAAACAAAAACAAACAAACAAACAAACAAACACCCAAACCAAACAAACAAACCACTTTTGAGCTTTCCAAAGGTAGACTCCAAAGATCCGTAGAATTCATTTCTATCTGATGGTCTGTCATCATGAAGTTGGAGGAGGTACAGCGGCTCACGAAGCAATCAGGATTTGATTTTGACCGAGGGCAGGAGCACACAGTGTGTTTGACTCGGGCTTCTTTCTGCCAGGCTTCCCCACATGGGATCAGAAAAATTGTGTTCCACCAATAACAATGGCCCCGGCTCACCGAGGTCGTAGATTTAGTTCAGAGAGGCCTTGGAGAGCTCAGATCTCTATCAGGAGCAGGCCTGAGTGTTTGAGGCCCTTTGATATCTGGTTATCAGGATGAAAACAGAACTTCTGGTACTAGATACTGCTGATGAACCCGAGTGTGCCAGGAGTCTTTATGGCCATTCTGCCTGGAGTCAGCTTTTAAAAAGCTTAATAAAAGAGAAGTGCAAAGGAAAAGATTAGTGGGGATTTTCTAAGCCTTGAAGTCGCCATTCCGGTTTGGGTTTTGCACAAACTTCGAGTCGTTTGCTTCCTTTAAGGCCCCTGCCTGGAACACAGAGTATGTACACATCATCATGTAAATTTACATAGCACCTTTTAAATTATGATGAAAGGCAAATTGCAGAATCCCTACAGCTCCAAATGTGTTTCTTAAATTTAATAATTTTTAATTTTGTGTGTGTGTGTGTGTGTGTGTGTGTGTGTGTGTGTGTGTATTTCTATGCCCGTAGAGGCCAGATGTCATCAGATTCCTGGGAGCTAGAGTTACAGGTGGTCTGTCCCACCTGATGTAGTTCCTTTGGAAGAGCAGGAAGTACATTTAATCACTGAACAATCTCTCCATCCCCTACTCCAAAAGCCTTTATAGTCTTTTCCACCTATGAAGACTGCTTCCATGAATTGGGAAGGAATAGGTAATTTTGTCATATAAAATAAGGGTACTGTTTTGTAGTCATGAAAATATTAATTTTTGAGACATAGAGAATCACATGAAAATATTATGTTATGTCATTAGTAAAACAATCAAGCGAAAGGGGGAGGACTGACTGAATTCGACCCTAAACCTCTCTTAAAAACATCATGCTTATAATCCCAGCAGTGGAGAAGAGGAGTCAGACCCCTGAAGCTTGGTGAACTCCATACCAGTGAGAGAGACCAGTCTCAAAAGACAAGGTGGGGGCTAGAGAGATGGCTCAGTGGTTAAGACACAGTGGTGAAGTTACCTTTTTGGCAAAACTTAAAAATGTTTTCTTTAATTCTTTGAAAATTCCATAAAATGTATTATGATCATATCCAGTCCAACCCCTCCTCAAAACCGCTCCTAGATCCACATTCATCTCCCTACCCCCAACTTTGTACTCTCTCTTTTTTAAAATAACATTTACTAATCCATTTTTTTAGTTTGGTTTCTATTCTTGTGATAGACATCATGACCAAAAGCGACACGGGAGGAAAGGGTCTATTTTATTTTATATCTTACAGCCCATCACGAAGGGAAGTCAGGGCAAGTACTCCAGCAGGAACCTAGAGGTAGTTGGGTCTTCTCTGACGTATCATGCTTTCTTCTGTGTGGAGAGAGTTCCATAATTTCCCCCACACCTCAGGCCCGATGCTCTCTAGGGAAACCTTACCTTTCTCCTCTACCTTTGGACACGTCTCTCATCCTCTCAAGCTTTCCTAGGCCCTTGGGATTTTCTTCTGAAGAGGAGATGAAGACGAGGCCCACGAAACCTTGTCCAGCATGAAATCAGTTACTTTTAGTCACCAGTGAAGCCCAGATCCAGATTCCAAAGCTCTTAACGAAAGGACCTGGATCTAGAACTGAGTCTGTTTCTAACCTCTTTGCTGCTGACTATTTTCCAGAGACAGGCAGTAAGTTACACCTCTCATGGAGATTTTGATTGGCAGTAAGATCTGTGGTACTGTGATAAAAAGGACTCTGAGGTCTTCTTGTCTTGACCAGTGTAGAAGTGTTGCATGACAGACTAGTGATACATGCCATGGCTAAAGGATTGGGGAAAGGAAAGTACACAGGATGGTGTGCTACACTGCCCAATAATACAGTGCTCATCCACTCCCCTTTTTAAAACATTTATTCTTCTCTCATGCATGATATCCTGACCACAGTTTTCCCTCCCTCTACTTTTTCCCGACCTCCACCCCTCTTCACCAGATCTCTCATCCTCCATTTCTCTCTTTAAAAAAAAGTAGATTTCCAAGGGATGGCCTAACAAGATAAAAGAAAAGTGGGTATAAACCCTCGTATCATGGCTGGACATGGCAACCCAGTAGGAAGAAAAGGATTGTGAGCACAGTGCAGACAGAAGAGTCAGAGGCACCCCCTGCACCCATTGTTGGGAGTCCCACAAAATACCAAGCTACACAACCATAAAAGATACGCCGAGGACCTAGCACAGACCCATACAGGATCTGTGTTTATCGCTTCAGATTCTGTGAGCTCCTAGCTCATCTAGTCTTTAAAACTGAAAGCAGAACCAAGGTCTCCTTAAAGTGACAGGTTCCCCAAGATCGTTGGGGTCTAGAAAGGGCCAAATTAAACAATAGTGAAAGTCACAAAAGTGACGGACGAAGCTAAGAAGTGTAGGCTGACAGGAACTGGATGTAGATCTCTCCCTGAGAGACACAGCCAGAGTATGGCAAATACATAGGTTAATGCTAGCAGGAAACCACTGAACTGAGAATGGGACCCCCGTTGAAGGAATCAGAGAAAGGACTGAAAGAGCTGAAGGGGCTTGAGACCCCATATGTACAACAATGCCAACCAACCAGAGCTTCCAGGGACTAAGCCACTACCCAAAGACTATACATGGACTGACCCTGGGCTCCAACTGCATAGGTAGCAATGAATAGCCTAGTAAGGGCACCAGTGGAAGGGGAAGCCCTTGGTCCTGCCAAGGCTGGACCCCCAGTGAATGGGATTGTTGTGGGGAGGGTGGTTATGGGGGTGGATGGGGAGGGGAACACCCATATAGGAGGGGAGGGGGAGGAGTTAGGGGGATGTTGACCTGGAAACCGGGAAAGGGAATAACATTTGAAATATAAATAAGAAATACCCAATTTAATAAGGATGGAAGAAAAAAAAGTCATACCTGGTCTATTAACAGGCTCTTTATTCTGTAAAAGCTCTGATGTACCACTGTGTACCAGAAGCAGACAGTGGAGAAGGGGTGTTCTTTGATGTACGCCTCCACAGTTGGAACACACTGGAAACCCTGCCTACAGTTTACAGTCATTAGGATTCCAGGGAGGTGAGAACACGGGGCAAGGCTTGCTCACATCTCAGCATCAGACATCTAGCATCTTGGCACTTCCTCTTCAACTCTACTGGGCTGAAATTTATTTGAAGATCTGAGATTGGCCCTACGCACCTCTGTGCCTTCCATGTAGCCTCCAACTAAAGGCTTGGCCTGTGGTGTTCATGATGGCTGAGTTGACTTTACTTGACAAAGGTCTCACTTTCCTGAGACAGAGGCTTTGCTTAACTCTCCATCCAACCAGATCTTTTCTTGTCTCTTGTTGGTGGTCCATTGGTGGGCTTTAGGTATTCATTCCGAAGATCTCACCTTCCTTAGTTCTGTGCAGGAATGTTTGCTCATCTTGGGCTGGAGGCTGTTCTGTCCGAGCACACCTACTCTGTCTCAGTCTTCAGGTCCATACGGGTGGATCTGGGTCTCTTTCTGTGGTCTCTGCTTGTTATCCAGCAGCAGAAGACAGAAGGCAACAGCTTTCAGAATCTGTGCTGTGGTTTAGGATTCCATGTTCCCGGTTTGGATTTTTGCTTGCTATTTGTATTTCTGCTCATCTCTTAAGTTTTATCTTTTAAAAATAATGTGTGTGTGAAGGGTGCACTCATGCACATACACGTTTGTGCACAAAAGTGCTGATGGTGCCTATGGAGGCCGCAGGTGTCAGATCCCTCTGGAGCTGCAGTTACAGGCAACTGTGAGCTACCTGACATTGGTACTGGCAACAGAACTTAGGTCCTTGGCAAAAGAAGTACCCGACTGCCTGAGAAAAATTAAAAATTGTCAGCTTGATCAGACCTCTTGATTTGCTGTCTGTTCTTTGCGTCTCTTGTCCCCCATTCTCTCCTAAGTGGTCGACTGCCCTGCGGGATGGGGCAATACTCCCTGTGGTACACATATGCTGTGATATGGCATGTATGTGCTACATTCACATGCATGAATGTATATGTGTGTGTGTATGCACACACAAAGAAGGTGGGAAAGCCTTGTGGATTGAAGAATTGACATCGGCAAAAATGGCTGTGTTACTAGAAACAATCTATAGCTTCAGGATTAATATCTCATTAAAATTCCAACGAGATTCTACACAGAACTAGAAAATTCATATGGATTCACAAAAGATGCCAAATAGCTGAAAAGCAATTTTGAGCAAAAAGAGGTTTTAAAATTAAACCAAGAGGTTATAAGAAATCTGAGTAGTCCAGTATCAAGCAATGTGATGGAGTCAGTAGTTAAAACATTCCCCCAACAAAGAAAAATGCAGGGCTAGATGAATTCACTGCTGAATTATACCCAGAAATTGTTCTGAGAATAAGTAGGCAGTCTTCATGGTATTTTTTAAACTTTCCTTTGATTCTTATAGAGTTTCACATCACACACCCCAGTCCTTCTTATCTCCCAGTCTGTCCCCCTTATATCTACTCTTCTCCCTTGCAACCTGCCCTCCCCCCAAAATAACACACACACACACACACACACACACATATACACACACAAACATACACACACACACACACATATACACACACACACACACACACACTACCACCACCATCACCATCACCACTACCACCACCACCACCACCACCAAAGCATAGAAAACATCTCATGGTGGAAACTGTAGTAATTCACACTGTATCCCACAGTATATCCCTCTGTCCACACATCTTCACTTGCAAATATTCATTGCAATGAGTCACTGGTCTGGTTTGAGATCTTTGGATTCTGTGACACCATCAGTATTGTATCCTCATTGAGACTCACTCCTCTTGGTTGTCCTGTTGTTGCCCTGTGTCATGGAAATTCTGCAGTTTTACAATAACAGGACTGGCCCTTTCATGCACCCCAACCATTCTCAGATGATACAGATTTCGAGGTGGGCCAATTCAAAGCCCTGGATCTGGGCCTGGGTGGCCAGCCCACCAGCTTCTCTTTATCTGCAGTATCAGGGTGAGCTCTCCAGCATAGCTCTGGCTAGCTCACCCAATGCTGCCATTGGCAGGAGGCAGGATCAGCCCTCCTGCTCTCATGCCCTCGGGGCTGGCTCACCTGCACCCAGGCCTCCAGAGCCAGCTCCACTGTGCTGCCCAGTTAAGGTGTGGGGCCTTCTAAGTGTTGCACCCTGGGAAAGACTGTGCTAGCTCTTCTGCTGTCACACGCTTGGGGCTGGCTTACCTGCAGCCCTGCGACCAGGGTCAGCTCTGCTGTGCTGTCCTGGTGAAGTCCGGGTCCTGCTCCCCTGAGTGCTGCAGCTGGAAAAGGGCAGAGCTGGTTCTCCCAAAGCACATGACCTCGTGGGCAGCTTTCCCAGGTGCTGGAGGTATGGGGGACATTACCTCTGTGCTCGTGCCACCCCAGTACAGAGGAATAGCAGGGTCAGCTCTCCTCACACTTATGCCTTCCCATTCCCCACCACCAGGGCCACCTCCACTATGATGCGTGGGTGAGGTGCAGGACCTGCTTTCCTGAGTATTGCTGACAGGGAGAGATGGGGCAAGCTCTCCAGAGCGCCACGTCTGGTGAGGGGATGAGGTCAGTTCTGCACAGCTCCTGGACATCCTCATGTTCAATAATGGTGATATGAACCATGGACATCAACATTGACCCCTGCAGCTGCTGTATAGCCATGAACTCAGACATGGCCCTCAGTTGCAGCTTGGGTTGGGAGCTCACCATGCCCCAGGTTGCAGGTCTAACCACTATAACAGCCACCTCTTTTCTACCCTTGAGTCTCCCGTTCCGTCTCTCTTCACGGTGCTCAAGCTGCTCCGCTTCTCTTTCTTTACCATCTGACCACCACATACTTGCACACTGTAGTGCCTCTTGCTACAAACTGGTCATGTGGCTGTTGGGCCCCTGGGTGAGGTCATTCATCTTAGCTGTGTGGCATGGTGGCATGGTGGCATGGTATGGTGGTCCACAGGTCTCTGTCTGTCTTACTCCTTCTGCACTATGAGGCCTGGATTTGATTTGGTTTTCATAAGTCCTAGACATGAGATAGTTTTGGCCATCAAGCAAGGCATCAAGCTAGGACAAACAAAGGACTGCCATCTGCTCTTCTGCCCCTGACTGATATAAGAACAACACAACCAACAAGGTATCGCTTAGCCCATTGTTGGGACACACACACACACACACACACACACACACACACACACACACAGGTCAGCGGACAGACGGATGGACATGACAGCTTGCCTCAGGATCCTTAAGAAGGAATTGATACAGTGAAGATACCATGTTTAGGACATTCTTTATAGAGTCCCTGCTAGAATTACAGTCCCTGACCACACCTTGAAGTACTTCAGCTATTTCATATTGGAGCACCAATTCTAGAACATTCCAGGTGTCAAAACATTGTTCGTTAGATGCAAATGGAGGAAGAGGCTGAGTCTGGAAGGGCAGAGAGGCGGATCCTGAAGGCACCGTCTATTGCCCTGGTTTCCACATATTGCTGTGAGGATACTCTGGTGGGAGGGCCTCATGTATCCGGTTCTTTAGTAGCAGCTTTGGATTGGGTAGCAACGGAATGCTCAGCAGAGCCTCACTTGTATGCAAGTCTCCTTCTGCAACTCATAATTACCACATAATTCAAGCTGAAGTTTTCTCCCATAAGGAATCAGTATTCTACTCAGTAGCCACCCAGTTTCCAAACAGTGGAAACTCACCATCAACAGCTTGATTGAATGACCCACCTGGAATTGCTTATACTTCATTAATGCTTTCCATAAATCATGGAGTTGACAGGCTACTGGCATGGACTTCCCAAATCTCATAATTGTGTTTTGTTTTTCTCTGGCTTCATCAGTTTCCTTTTGGATGTTGACAGCTTAGCGAATTTTTTTTCGAAGTTTATTTTTATTTTATGCGTATGGGTGTTTTGCTTGCATGTATGTCTATGTAATGAATGCATTGCCCTGTGCCTTAGGAGGCCAGGAAAGGGAGTCAGATCCCCTGGGACTGGGGTTAGACAGTTGTGAGCTGCCTTGAGAGTGCTGGGAGTTGAATCTGTGGCCACTGAAAGAGCAGCAACTTCTCTTAACTGCAGAGCCACCTCTCCAACACTGTAAATGTTTTGAATACCATTTGATTTTCTGGTGAAAATGTCTGTTTTATATTACAACTATCCGAAGGGTCTGAACACCTGGACTGTGTGTGTCCTCAGCTTTGCAGTGTGTGGGCTGTGTCATCTTGTTAGGTCTCTGTCATATCTGAAAGAAAAAGTAAGATGTTTGCTTCCTAAGAGTGGCATAAGAGCTTGAAACATAGTGATACTGGTTTTTCTAACAGTAAGACCAAAGAACACTTGAGTAGATTTCAGGCTGGAGGGCTCCGAAAAGATCAGCTGCAAAGTCACAGGGTACCTTATATCCCATTCTGAAGAGTAAAACTTGGGGGAAAAGAAGAACTTGACTAATGCTATTTCTTGAGTTCTTTATCTCACTTAGTTGGGAAGCCAGCCCACACTTATAGCTGCTAAGAAAAAAATGTTATTTCCCATCTGCAGATCAGGGTCCTACATGGGCTTGCTTTTACATCATCAGGACCTAGGACAGAACAGGCTTGAATGGATGAATGAAGAAATGAGGTAAAAGCAGCAGAGAATTCCATTGTTTATAGCATGCTATATTATATATTATACAATCATTGTAGCTATTCATCCATACATTATTTATGCATATATTCATTTTTGGATTATAAAGATAGCAGCATTTGCTGCTCTTACAAAGGAACTGACTAAGTTCAAATCCCAACATCCACATTGAGTGCCTCACAACTCCCTGTAATGCCAGAACCAGGGGATCCTGTACCCTTGGCTTCTGCAGATATGTGCATTTACATGAAATGCCTGCCCCTCATAAACATAATTAAAAAACAATAAGGGAATGTGTGTTTTTTTGTAAGAAATTAGAACTTGGTGTGGTAGCATATGTTTGTAATCCAGCACTCACAGAACTGAGACAGAAGGATCCCAAACTTGAAATTTCCTGAGCTACATAGTGAGTTCAAGGATTGCTTCAGCTACATTGAGATCCTCCACAAACAAACAGTCAAACAAACAAACAAATGATACAAAGTAAGTGAAGAAGGAAATTGAACCTAGAGTTCCAGCCCTAGAGATAAATACTGCTAAGACTTTACTGTCTACTTTTTCTTATTAAAACAACAACAACAACAACAGCAACAACAACAACAACAACACATGTCCTAACTTGCGAATGTCATCAAAACAGGCTCATCCTCTTCAATATGTCCTATAATTTGTTTCTAAGTTTAGATATAGCTCAAATGTTTCCCTCAACTGGCACATTATTTTCCAGGGTGGCAGGGTTTCCTTCACAAGCTGCCACTGTCTATTTTGTATCTGCTCTCTTGATAAATACCTAGATTGGCTCTACTTCAATTACCTATGTAATATTTCAAGAAGGGTCACATGTGTATTGTCCTTCTGGGTTTCTCCTAACCCTGGGATTGGTAGGGGAAATATGAATACATTAAAAAGGATTTGGAAACATGCCTGCCCCCACCCAGAACCAGAGAAGCAGGACCAGCCAGTGACCTGGTACTTCTCCACTGAAACAGTAAAAAAAAGTTGCTGCTATGGGCCCAAAGGGCCTTTGCGAATTGGACCTGTGGAAAGTTCCTTTACTGGGTAGCTGATCCTAGGCAAACCATGTAGTAACTTTGTGGGGTGAATACCCTCAGAGGGAGAAAGGAGATGCCCATCAGGAGTCAGATAAGATGATAGATAAGAGACGAAAGGCTTCTCATTTGATACGCTGTCTAGGTGTGGTGTGACAAGTTTCCGTAATGTGTTGCTATGAGTTGGGGCTGGGAAACAGAAAGGACCCTTTCCATTTATAGGACAAAGTAGTTCTGAGCCGAGCCACATTGCCTCAGCATCCTACTTGTTCTGACGCCCAGCCCAAGGCTGTAAAGGTTTACGCCCTGAAGAGCAAACACTGCACAAAATCATTACAAACCTGAAATCGGAGGCCTGCCCATTGGGGTGAGGACAGAAGGCTGAGGAGAGAGGCCTGGCTCAGGCTGGCTCTGCGACTCTGTGGAGCAGGCGGGGATTTTCAGGGTGATTTACTGTGGATTGATTTGCAGTTTGTTCCGCAGCCATTGTTTGTAATACGCCTTGCCAGCTCATGTTCTCTGAACCTTAATTGTTCTAAATTAAACTATAGGGAGCAGACAGCACACACTTCCATCAGAACAACGAAATATTGTACCAAATCCCCCAGGGAAGCACCAGTCCCTTCTAGGATTGGCTTGGACTTGAGGGTGTCAGAAGGAACACACAGAAGGTCGGTGTGTGTGTGTGTGTGTGTGTGTGTGTGTGTGTGTGTGTGTGTGTGTGTGTGTGTGTGTGTATGTGTGTGTGTGTATGTGTGTGTGTGCCCATGTGCTCATGTGCATGTGTATTCACAGGCATGGCTGTGCCTGCGAGGTCAACACTGGGCATCTTCTTCTATCACCTCCCACCTTATGTTGTGAAACAGGGTCTCTCACTACTCCTGGAGCTCATTGACTTAGATTGAATGGTTGGACCTAGAGCCTTGGGGATCTGGCTTCTACAGGCCTGCATGCCCATGCACCAGCACAGGCTTGTGTGGCTACACACATGTGAACATGCCATACCCAAATGCAGAAAAAACATGCTAGGCACACACTACATACAGACACAAATGCAGGAAAAAAGCATATTGAACAATTAAGTTACATAAGGAAGACTATGGAACAATATCTTCCATTATGAAAAACAACACGATAGTATTATGTGTTTAGATTCACAAAGAATAAAACAAAGATACATTAATAGCCAAACTAAGCACTAGTGTCAGGACAGCGAATGTCTGGGGGTGACAGAAGGAAACCTTTTTAACTGTACTTGCAGAATTTTATTTCTTCAGAATTATGTGACCCAACATGATAAAATTATGTGTGATGGGTGCACTGACGTAGTTCAGACACACAACGCCTTTCGTCATTCTGTGTAGGTTTGAGTCTGAAGACTTCAATGAGAAGAGCAAGCAGCGGCTCACTGGGTGCATAGACCTGGGTTCTGTGTGCTTGTCTTAAGTGCATTTGCCACTATGGGTTAATCTGAGTGGCTTTGATGGATTTTTGCATTCTCCTGATCTTTTCCAAGATTTCTTTTCTTATTTCCAGGCATCCTTGGGTCCTTGTCCTTCTTCTTTTGAGCATTCTTTATTTTTTATTTTATATATGAACACAGGTATTTTTTTTTTTTATCATATCCATCCCACATGCCTCATCTCCATCTCCTCCTGGGCTACCTCCAACATATCCCCTCCCCCAACTTGAAGAACATCATGTCTCTTTCGTGTCTTTTTAAAATAATCACACTCAATTCAGATAGTACTGCCCACATGTATATGGGGGTGGGACCATCCACTTGGAACTGTTATTTTTTACTTTTTAAAATTGGAGAGAGAGAGAGAGAGGTCATCTCTTTTTTGAGTAAGATCTGTGGTTTTAAATTTGCTTCAGGGTTCTTTTGGGACCATACAGGATCTTTCATGATCCTCTGCTGAGAATGAGGATCTACCTGGATACTCCTTGACTCACAATGAGGTTTCAATGCGATAAATTCATTATAATCTGAAGACATCATAAGCCAAAAATGTGTTTAATACATCAGACCTGCAGAATGTCTTAGCTTAGCAACATGAGTCACGCACTCCTCTGCAGGCTCCAGGACTGACCATGGACAGCACAGTCCCTGTGTATCCTTTATCTAAAATGGCACAGTGTTGGCAGGTAACCTCCTCACACCTGTCTGTATCCTACTCCTTAAGTCAGCTCCAGATGGTTGAAAATACAGGGTAAGCATTACGGACATAATTGTTTCCAGAGGAGGGCAATGAAAGTCTGCAGACGTTCAGTAAAGATGCCATTGCACATCCTGTCTATGCCACTGTAAGAGTTGGTAGAGCTGTAGGTCAAGCCATGGTAAGTACTGGATTCGTTTGCATGCTGCTGACTTAGCAACCCCTTCACCAGGCTAGGTAGTTTCCACCTTTCTACTCTGCTGCAATGGACGGACTCCACAGGGTTGCCATGGGGGAAGCACTGTGGGAATGGCTACCTCTGTCCATTCTGATCTCTTCTGGCTTCGCAACCTCAGCTGGTCTGTATCACAGAAGTGGTCTCATCTCAGGGGCAAAACAAACAGAATCACCCTCCACTTCTGGCCATCTGTGCTCTTTCCCTGTCTGTCCCCACCTGCTCTCTCCAATCTGCGGAATGCCCTTCCTGCTTCTGGATCTAGCTTTTTATTAGCTGTCGAGCACACTCTTGCAGAGCAGTTCCAGTCAAGTGTGTGTTCCCATCTAAAAACTATCAACAAATTTCATCTTCAAAGTAAAATTGTCTTTAAAACAGTGCCTTTACCAGTCTCCTTGTCTATATCACACCTTGCTTTCCCATTCCTTCATTCCACTCTCTTTCAGAAGATCCACTTTGTCTTTTATTTAATACCCTGCAATTGGTTCTGTTTACCAGGTGGATGCTTGTGCGGCAGTAACCGAGTCCTCTCTGTCTAGTGAGTCTGCTTAAACTATATTCTGATATTTGCCATACAAGACTCCTACATTCAGAAGCTATTGAATTAGTAATTTAATTAAATTGTTACTCACAGTTAGCCATTACACCATTGTGTGCCCTTTGTCTGTATGAAAGCCGCCTACTTAGATCTTAATCTCCTCAGTGCTGGGATAGCAGCAGCCATGTTCTGAGTGCCAATTGCTCGTGGGGCCTCAATAAACAGGTCAAGTAACGAGAATTCATATTGTGCGTAGGTTTTGTAGCTCTTCAAAGCCTTAGACCTCTCAGTGAATCTCAAGAGTCAGAAACTGATGGCATGGAGTTTACATAAGATAAACACAAATGTTCCATTGCTTAAGTGATTCGATTGTTTCCCCAGTGAATGAGCATGTGAAGAGACTTGGGCTACTTTTAAAATTGTCTAAGTATCCAGTCCTTGCTGATTGTTACAGGTTACAAAGACCGGTAAGCTAGGAGTCTTATAGGTGGCTTTCTATCAGGCACCATGTAGAACAGACTTTTTGGCTAGTATGCAGTTTTTAGATTACTTAGTGACCAAATGGTCTGTCTATAGGCAGATTTTACACCAGACATCCACGTCCAGGTTCTTTCTTTCCACTTCCTACCTTCATTGTTTTTCTCATTAGATAAAGGAGTAGAATCTGCTTTGCTTTCCATGAACATGTATATGGATGAATGAAGTGGTGTTGAGCCTTTTGATAGGTTTGACTATGGTTTTCAGGCTCCCCAGCAATGAAAAATGGCATAGATGAGGCGGAGGAGACATTGTTAAGATTCTCTCAGAAACTCAAACAAATAGCAAACAAAACCAAAGCAAACTCTATGCACATGTGCATAGACAGGATGAGATCCCGATCAAATAGTACTCATCTTGGAAAATGCAAGGAAACCCAGTGTTCTCTTAAAATCTGATCCAGAACATGCTTCTTGGTATTTACCCAAATATTGTGGTTTAAATACGAGATGCTCCCCCAGAGGTTTTGAACACATGGTTCCAAGCAGGTAACACAGGCTTGGAAGGCTGTGGATCCTTTCAGAGGTGGGCCATTATTGGAAGAAGTGGGTCACTGGGGTAGGTTTGTTGATGTGATAGCCTTTCCTTACTTCCTCATTCTCCTTGCAATGCTGCGACGTGAAGCAGCTGCCCCGTGCTTCTGCTGCTGTGTCTTCTTTGCAAGGATAAACTGTGGTCCTCAAAGGAGGAGCCAAAGTAAAGCCCTCCTTCCTTAAATTGCTTCTGTTAGAAATTTTGTTACAAGTAGCCAGTACCCTGAAAAAGTTGGAATCTTGGTCCAATGTGTTCAAGAAATCTGCAATTTCCCAAACCTGGAAGGAACCTAGTTGTCTAGTAGTTTCCTGGAGGCTTTTCTACAATGATCGTGATGTCTATCAGGACTTTGATTTCTTCCTATTGAGATACGTATACACCCATTGGCCTTTGTACTTACAAAGTCTCAGAATGATGCTTAATTTGAGTGGTGAGACTTGGTGACCTTGCTTGGTTCTCAGTTTCAAAGGACAGCACCGAATCATTTGTCATTGACTGTAATGGGCTATGGAGTTTATGTAGATGTCAGGTATCTTAATCCAATCTCTCTCTCTTCTCTCTGTCCCTCTCATTAGTTTTCTTTTTCCTTCCTTAGATTGAGTTTCTCTCTGTAGTTCATCTGGCTTAGAACTTGTGTAGACCATGTTGGCTTTCAACTTGCAATCCTATCTCAGCCTCACCCAGCTTTTTATTTATATTCTGAGTTGGCTGATAGATCTCTCTTTCTGATGTGTTCAAATTCACTTTCTACATCTCACACTTGATACTTTAGCATATTAAACATGGTCATTCAAAATTTCCAACACCTGGGTCATATCTGATTCTGCTTATTTTAGTTGTGTGTTTTTGTGTGGATTCTCATAGCTTTTATTTGTCCTTCCTCCCTCCCTCCTTCTCTCCCTCCCTCCTTCCCTCCCTCCCTCTTTCTTTCCTTCTTTCCTTCTTTCTCCAAGATAGGGTTTCTCTGTGTAACCCTGGCTATCGTGGAATTTGCTCTGTAGACCAGGCTTGACTTGAACTCAGAGATCTGCCTGCCTCTGCCTCCTAACTGCTGGGATTAAAGGTGTTTGCCACCACACCTGGCTTATATAATCTTATTTACATATTTTATAATTAAATTTTTTATTTTAAATTAAATGCATATGTGTCTCTGTGTGAGAATGTGCATGTGAGTGGAAATGCCCACAGAAGCCAGAAGAGGATATCAGCCAGAAGAGAGCTGGGATTACAGCCAGTCGTGAGCCTCCATGTGGGTGCTGGGAACTGAACCTGGGCCCTCTACAGGGGCAGCCAGTGCTTTGATCTCATATGATCTCTCTTCAACCTCATGTCTCATAATTTGTGATTAAAAGCCAGACGTCTTCATAGAGGTCTAAGATAAATATATGCATGTCTAAAGTGGATATATTAATTTTTCCTAGATTTAGTGTGTGAGTGTGTGTGTGTGTGTGCGTGCGAGAGAGTGTGTGTGTGAGTGTGTGTGTATGTGTGAGAGTGTGTGTGTTTGTGTGTGAGTGTGTGTGTTTGTGTGTGAGAGTGTGTGTGTGTGTGTGTGATTATAATCAGTACACAGTAGGGGCTTCATTGTTGTTGTGATTACGTTCACCATAGTGTTTTCCCATGCTTTTGTTCTATCCTGGGCTTGGTGATCTTACGAGAGCCAACACTTGTGAGACTTTCTCTCTAGATGTTCTTGCTCTTTGCTCTTTCGTTCCATTCAGTCTTCGCCAGCCTGGCATTAGGGCTGTGGGATGGAGAATACTCTCTGTTGTCCTGTTTGACTCTTGTAAAAAAGGTGTCATTGCATAGTATGTAAGCTGTGCTACATGTGTATGTATGCTATGTTACGTCTGTATGTACGAATGTATGTATGTATTTATTTATGTGTGTGTGTGTGTGTGTATGCGTGTATATGAATGCATGCATGTTTGTGTGGTGTGTGCCGATAAGGGTGTGGGTACATGTACCTCAGCATGAGTGTGGAGGCCAGAGAACAGCTTGCTGACTTTCTTCTTCCTTCATGAGTATTCTAACAATCACATTCAGGATGTCAGCTCTCTGACAAGCACTTTTACCTGCTGAGCCTCCTTGCTGGCCCAACTTCCCATGCTCCCCTCTCCTCCTTTCCTCTCTTCTTTCTTCCTATCTCATTCCTTCTTATGATGCTGGGGAACAGAACCAGGGCCTTACTCATGCCTGGACACTGATCTATTTTTGTGCTAATTAAATCCCTTTCCATATAGACATGCCTAAGGGTTAGGCATAGCTGTTTCTTACATTATCTTAGATATCTCTATCAGATACATATTATACATCTCTCCACATAATATATATCATACATGTATGTCCTTATGTATGCATTTGTCTTTCTTTTGTTTGTTATCAGCAGCAGTGGGTCTTTTCCTGTACCCAGAGTCAATCTTCATCCAACAGTCTTACATTCTTGTTTTGCTGGCACTAAGGGAAGAAGGCCTCATATTCTTTTTGTAGTTGAAGTCCTGTTTTCAGGTTCACAGCATAGAGAGTGCTTTTTCTCTTGTCTCTCTCTCTAACTCCTGTAGAGCATTCAGTAGGAACCTTGGGACACCTGTGAATGGTATCAAGCAGCTTCTCATTGCTGTAACACAGTGCCTGAGATGGGTTCTTTATAAGGGATTGAAGGTCCTTTGAGCTCACTGTTTCCCACCTTACTTGGCTCTGTGCTTCTGGATCCGTGGTGAGGCAGAGTGACGTGTCGAAGAGGAGCATGCTGGAAGCAGAGCAGCTGGCCCCAGGGTGACCAGGAAGCAGAAAGCAACTGGAGACTAGTTTAGGACAATTCTACCTCTCAAGGGCAGGCCCCAGTGACTTACTTCCTCCAACAGGCTCTACCTTCTTTTGAAAAAATTGAATTATTTCATGTGTAGAGGCCAGCGGATGACCTGTGGGAGTCCATTCTCTCCTGTACTGTGGGTTCCAGGAATGACACTCAGATCATCAGTCTTGGCTTCAAGCACCTTTACCCATGGAGCCCTCTTCCCTGCCTTGTTGTAATCAATTGAGCTATGAATTTACCAGTGGATGAAAATGTCAATGAAGCTGAAGCCCTCATGAACCAATCATCCCACACAAGCCCTCTAAAGTGTAACTCACCAGGGACATCTGTAGATTCAATCCACAGCAGAAGGTCTGGGTTTACTGACACTTCACGATGGCTCGCAGGGTCCCCTTCACTGTTTAGCAATTGGTTAAGACTTTAGGCGAATTCTTGCTACAGTTTGCGGTGCTCCGTGTCTGTTTTCCTCCTCGGCAGCCCCTGGTTCTCCTGGGGCTTCAGGCTGCTCATTTGCTTTGTATTCTTCAGCAGACTCAGGGATTCTGGGAAAATTATGATCCTAATTATGTACAATAATATAATTTGACTTTTATAATAGAAAAAATTATGATTCAAATGATTAAATATTATCTTTTTATTTTCATTTTAAGGGTGGTGAGAATGTTCTTTTAGGCTTCCTATATCTTTAGCACATGCTGGAATTTAGCAGATTTTATTGATGAAACTTCAAACTCTCTTCTATATAGCCCTTACTTAGTGCTAATTGCTCATACTTACTATAAAATTGTTTTAAGAATTTTGTAGCCGTCTTACTAAGGAAGCCAAAATTCAATCAATGTAACAGAAATGGATTAAAGCCCAAGTGTGTTTATTCATGTATTAGGGAGCAGGTTTTAAACTCGAAGCCACTTTTTTTTTTTTATCTGATTGGGGGTTATTGGCTGAAATGTTGTGTTGAAAAAGATTAAGAATCAAATTTGAATCTGGCATTTGATTGGTGATGTCTGTCTTGAGCAAAGCAGGGTGGGAGTGGGCTCTTATGGTAAATATCCGGGGATGCAGACAGTCAGGGAGAAGTGAGAAGCATAGACAATGACTGCCACCCCAAACCCTTGTGATCTGACTGGAACAATGTGAACCAGTGAAAATGGTGGGTTATACACCCTATAAGCTCAAGGGACAGGTGCTGCTGAGACAGTTGAGAAAGGGGGAACCTTGTCAGCTTCGGTGGTCATAGAAGGTATGTTTGCCTAGGATAGCCAGGAGCCTCGCTACACCCAGGGGACTGCAGAACTGAGGGTGATAGTGCAACCATCAGTAGCAGTGTCTGTGCAAGGGCAGGTGACAAGGTCACAGGAAGAATGGGCTCCTATTATTATCAGAAAATTGCTCTCTAAGAGCAGAGAGAGAGAGAGAGAGAGAGAGAGAGAGAGAGAGAGAGAGTGTTAGGCCTGGCAGTACAGACTTCTAATCCTAGCTATTTGAAAGGCAGAAGGAGAAAGATTACAATTTCATAGCCTTCTCTGGTCTGCCTACTGAGTTCAAGGCCAATAAGGGAAACTTAGTGTGTCTCAGTTTCAAAACAAAAAGAGGGCCCAGCACCAATGGAAGGAGAAGCCCTTGGTTCTGCCAAAGCTCGAACACCAGTGGAGGGGAATGTCAGGGCGGAGGGGCAGGAAGGGGTGGGTGGATGGGTAGGGGAACACCCTCATAGGAGAAGCGGGTGATGGTATAGGGGGTTTATGGATGGGAAACCAGGAAAGGGGATGACATTTGAAATGTAAATTAAAAAAAAATCCAATTAAAAAAAAAAGAGAGCCCAGAATGAAGCTCAGTGGTAGCAATGCTTTGCCAGCAGATATAAGGCTCTGGGTTTGCCCACTAGCACTCTCACCAAAAAGAGCAATATTGTCTTAGTTATGGGTTTGGTTGCTGTGAAGAGACACTATAACCAAGGCAACTCTTATAAAGGCAGACTTTTAGTTAGGGCTGGCTTTCAGATCCAGAGGTTTCGTCCATTATCATAGCAGGAAGCATGGCAGCAGGCAGGCCGACGTGGTGCTGGAGAAGGAGCTGAGAGATCTATATCTTGATCTGAAGGCACCCAGGAAAAGACCGTCTTTCAGGGAACTAGGAGAAGGATCTCAAAGTCCACGCCCAAGGTGACACATTCCCTCCAACAAGGCCACACCTCCTAATAGCGCCATTCCCTGGTCAAACCACCACAAATAGGAAGACAGGTGAGCACTCTGGTCGGAACTGTGGGATGGAGAGTGAGGTCAGACAGACGTCCTTAGAAGGGGAAGAGTGGTTGCTGGCAGAGCCGGTAGCAATGATGGCTGCGTGGCAGCTGGTGTCACAAATACCTGCTTGTGTTTCATGTCTGGGACAAGCCTTGCTGTGCTGTGGCTTTTCTGTCCTTCTTTGGGGCAGACTCAGTTGTTCTGTTTGGGCACTTTGTGTTCTGTGGCTCGCCTTACTGTGTCACCTCAGAGGTCACGGTGTGCGCATGTGCATATGCGCATGTGCATGTGTTGACCTGCCACTGTGAAAACAATCCGAGGCCTCGGTTTGCTTCTCCCATTGCTTGACACCACTGAGTTCCCCAGAGTTTTGCACACCATTATGTGAAGGCCAGGATGGTAGGATTGGATTGTAAGGGGTCAAGTGAAAAGTTTGCATTTGACAGGAAGGAAGCAAATGCACCTTTAAGAGACTCATTTCAGGACAGGGACAGAGAAAGTTGTGGCATTCAGGGATTAACCTTAGGGATTTTAGAAGCCATGGCAAAATGGTTACTGGTTTGAACCATCTCTCTGTGGTGTTCCCACTAAGGTGAAAATTATTTACAACCAATTGGAAGGGGAGCAACTGAGCAAACCAACAGATTTCAAATCTTTCCTTCGTAAGTGTTTTTTTTTTTTTCTTCGTAAGTGTTAAAAACTAGACTTTTTAAAATAAGCCACGCAGTCAAGACTTTTTGAGAACGCACTCCGGTGCGTGGTGGTGGTGAAGGCAGTTACAAGTTCTGCTTGTCAGCACCGAGAGAGGCACAGGGCACAGAATTAAAATGTTTTCTGAAGTTAGTTAAGCCCAAGAGTTTACTTTATAGCGGTTTCACCTGAGATAAGCCTGTAGTTATGGGGAACAGAGAATAACGTTCGAATCTCCTTTGTCCCTCACTTGTGAGATGAATGATGTGGGATGAATCCTTTTCTTCTTACAGAATATGAACTCTGCTTTCCTGGCTGCCCCACCCCCAGCCCCAGGAACTCGATCTTACTCTTTTCCTTTGTGCTAAAAATATTTCTGTCATGTTGACTCTTTAACCCCAAACTCAAACATACTCAAATTTCTTCCCATTTTGCTTTTGAAAAATATATTTCTTTTAGACAAGGTTTTACGTACTTCGGGCCTCAGACTCTCAGTATAGCCGGGGATGATCTTGATCTTTTGGTCCTCCTGCCTCTACCCCATCAGTGCTAGGAACACAGTGACTCACCTGGTTATGTGGTGCCATTGATTGTATCCAGGGAATTGTGTATGCCAGGCAAACACAGTACAGATTGAGCCACACCTCTAACTCTCCAAGCTTTGAAACAAAAGGCCAGCCAATCCAGGTCTCATTTCCCTACCTCACTTCCCTCTCCTTGTCAGATTTTTGGAAAGCATGCCCTACAGTTAAAGCCGTCATTTTGGTGGTTGGGGAATGCTGGGTACTGTACTTGAGCATCATGAATGCTAACCCAAAGTCTTCATTTTCAGCGAGAAGAAAATATGAAGTGCCAGATACATACCTGAGACCCTAGCACGAGAAAGGGAGGGACAAGTGGAGGCAGGAGGGTTGTGGGTTTAAGAGCAGGATAGATTACTGAGGAAGATCAGTGCAAAACCTGCACAAAACAAATAGTCAACAAAAGGGAACTCTCACTGACTTAAGATATTTATTTGAATGCCAGGAAGTGGTGGCACATGCCTTTAGTCCCAGGGCTTGGGAGGAGGCAGAGGTGGGTGGATCTTAGTGCCAGGCCGGCCTGGGCTTTAGACTGAGTTCTGGGATGGCCAGGGCCACACAGAGAAAACTTGTTTCAAAAAAAAAAAAAACTGAGAAGGAGGGAGGGAGGGAGGGGGGAAGGAAGGAGGAGAGGGAGAGAGAAGGAAGAGAGAGAGAGAGAGAGAGGAGAGAGAGAGAGAGAATCTATTTGAGTAAAACAGTTTTCAGACTTCCAGACAGCTACGGTTTGAATGTGAAATTCTCTGGTGTGTTTGAACACTTGGTCCCAGCTGCTGATGTCGTTTGGGAAGGACGTGGGAAGTCTAGGATATGGGGTTTCCCTAGAGGATACAGAAGTCTCAGAGCCAGGCTTTGAAGGTTACTCTTGTTTCCTGATCTAGTCTAACCCTCCTGTCCAGTGCTATGGGAGAGTGGTAGTCACAGCCTCCTTGGTGTCATAGGGGTCCTTCCCCATTGCCTCCCCTGCCATGATGGTGTGTCTCCTTGGAACTTCTGTGAGCCAGAATGGTGTATGTCTTTGGAACTGAGAGCCATGATGGTGTGTCCCTTTGTAAGTGTGAGCTGTGGTGGTGTGTCCCTTTGTAAGTGTGAGCTGTGGTGGTATGTCCCTTTAGAAGTGTGAGCTGCGGTGGTGTGTCCCTTTGGAAGTGTGAGCTGCGGTGGTGTGTCCCTTTGGAAGTGTGAGCTGTGGTGGTGTGTCCCTTTGGAAGGGTGAGCCATGATAAACCTTTCCTCCCTTGACTCTTTCATGTATCTTGTCATAGTAGCAGGAAAACTAATGCATCAGAAATTTGATATTGACAGTTAACTGATTCCTATTAGGTTAAATGAGATATGTGGCTATGAAATGATTTTTATCAACAGATTTGCAACCTAGGTAGCAAAAAAATGATCGTCATATATATTAGAATATGAACTTTATAGAACTTGGTGTCTCCCTGCTGGTCTAGTTTCACAGCCGGACCACTGCACCTAAATTCCATGTTCAGAACAGACAGACATGAGCACACTTGGAAATCATTAAACTCAGGACATGACTCAGCTTAACAGAGTGCTGTGGGTTTAAGACATTTACAATTACACCACTAAACCAAGAACTTGAGAAACTGCAGCTCTTACAAGTGAATTAATGTGGACGGCAGGAGGATATACAAGGAAATAAATAGAATTTGCATTTGGCTAAGTGATAGAGTGAGTCTGAGTACAAGAAGGGAAAACTGTTTGCCGAGAGTGCTTTCCAACTCAAACATTGATGCTCTTTGGGCCTCGAAGAAGCACCAGCTATGTTTCTCAGGATCAGCAATGCTACTTCCAAGACTCGGAACAAAGACAGGGCCATGTAGGAGAAATACCGGAGTTATGGGAAGACATTTTTCTTAAGTTACTGTTAGCATCTATTAACTGTACAAACAAGCTCATCATGACGTATTAGTATTGAGGACAGCATGGCCCCACACCTGTGGGGATTAGGAACCCTTGTCTCGTTGCGTCAAAATACCTGACCAGAGCAACTTAAGGAAAAAGTTTATTATGGCTCACTGTTTGAGGGCAGAGTCCACCATGATGGAGAAGCCCATACTCTAACTTGTGTACACCATGATGACTGTAGTTTCCCTGGAGTATGCAAGGTTGTGGCTTTGCAAAAAAGCTGTGCAGTGAAGCCTCAGGTGGAGGGTAGGCTCCTTAGGGTGACCTAGATGAACATGATAACAGAACGGAATTCAGCTCATAATAGCTGCTTACGAGTTTAGCCGTAAAATGGAGGGGCTTGGAAGGCTCGTTGTCAGCTCACTGCACATGCTCCTCGCTATCGCAGATGAGGAGGGTGGGACTCCTCTTCAAGGCTGACCTTGAGCAGACGCCTCCACGTGTGTAATAGCTTCAACACTGATCACTGACCTTATAATACAGGCCTAATGCCGCACTGGGAGATGTAATGGAAGAATCGCTGTTTAAATATGAGATGGTGAGTTTCTGAAGAAAGGATTGCTCAGTATGCTCTTTATGGAACTGGAGACCCTGTCAGTTGCAAGGAAACAAGGAAGCTGATATTTTGGGAAGAAGACATCTTTCTTAACCTGATAGCTTCAAATAATGTTAATGGCAAGAAACTCTTCCCAGTGATAATGTAATTTCCTTTAGATTATAAGTGAATGATGCCAATGTGTTTTGTAAGCTGCAAAACCTTTCTGAAGTAGAATTATCATTCTCTTTGAGTCTCTTCTTATCACAGCTGCCTCTCTCTCCCAACTGTGGTGACATAAAACATATGTATATGACTGTGTTAAATATAAAAATTGAGGACCAAGGGGCTGGGGAGTTAGCTCCACAGGTAAAGTTCTTGCAGGCAAGCACACCTCCCCTGTACCCACATGAAAACAGGCTATAGTAATATCCCTCCAAATCACAGGCCTGGGGTGCATGGGTGGGTCCTTGGCCTGCCAGTCCAGATGAAACGGTGAGTTTTAGGATCAGTGAGAAAGCCTGGGTTACAAAAGAAGGGAGCAAGTGAAGAAGGGAGACACCTGACATCAGCTTCTAGCTTTAGGTGCACACGTTCATGCCCCTCCCACGATGAGTCTAAAGCTCATTGCTCTCTGCAGTGAGTGGATTTCTGAGAAGCACGGTTCCGGTTTATCTTTTCAGCATGCCTTGCAAAGAAATCTGTAGCCGCAGTGTGTTTCAGTAGATGCCAGCTCCTGAGCGGAGTCAGAGGACTGCTGTGCCTCTGGATGCAGAGGGCTTGTGTGACCTCTACAAATCCTCCTGGTTAAGCTCGGTGGTTTAATGGTTCTTTGGCTGAGGACCAAACTCACATAATGTTCAAACCATAAGTCTCCAGTGTTACTTTTAAATTTAGCTCAGACTTGTGGAGTCATTATCGGCTCTTCTTTCCATTCCTAAAGCACAGACAATTCTCTACTTGAGCCGTCAGTCAGGACTCCACGGAGCAGACAGGAATACAGTTTAGTATTAATCAGCAGGATGGTCTCTGCTAGGCATTGTGGCTCACATCTGGAATCCCAGCGCCAGAGAGACTGAGGCAGGAGGATTATGAGTTCTAGGCAGCTTGAGCTACAGAGTGAGAAAGTATCACAACTAACCAAGCAAAGAAGTAAGATCACTAAGTTAGAATTATCATAATGCGTTAATTTAGATATTGGGTAGATGTCTTGAATTTGGAGTGTTCCTTTCTAAGCAGTCACTGTTTTTTTTTTTTAATAGTAGTTCTTTCTTTAAAAAGGTTTTAGAATTTACTTGTGTGTGTGTGTGTGTGTGTGTGTGTGTGTGTGTGTGTGTGTGCAATGCCTGTAATGGCCAGAAGAGGGCGTTAGATTCTACACAGCTAGAGTTAGATGTGGTTTTAAGCCACCAGAGGAGGACACTGAGAACTGAACTCAGGCTTTCTGGATGAGTAGCAAGCAGTTTTAGCCACTGAGCCCTCATTCTGGCCCCATGCCTTTTCCTTTGGATTGCTCTCTTGTCTAGACCTTGATGCTGGAGAAGATGGTTTGATTCATGATTTAATGACTCATTGGTCTTGTGACGATAATAGCATTTTTAGGAAGCCTATTATGGGCCAGGCAACGAGATTAGGTGTTCTGCATACTGTTTATTTCTCACCATGAGTATGAGGGCTTAAAGCCTGCCCCATCCTCAGCTACACTGGACTTTGACTCATTCATTGCTTTTGGATAAAAGCTAACTTATAGAAGAGGTAAAACCTGGGTGCCACACAGCCTGGGCTGACATCTTGTCTTAGCCATCTACCAGCTGGGAAAGTTGTTTGAAATCTTTTGGGCTTCAGTTTCCTGACCTATGCGATAGCAGTGCTAAGAATACTAGCTATTTTACCTCTGAGGGCAACTGAGAGATTTAACTATGATTACAATGCATGTACCAAACCCTGACAGGTCCTATTAGAGTTACAAACCGTATGCTGGAGTATGATAGCTTCTGAGATCAACCACTAATTGTTGTGCTTGGGCATGGTATTTATTTACACTAAACTGTGAAGGACTGGTATGGAACTGTCTGCATTGTTAGGCACCAAGTGAATGTTTAATTGTGGATGATAGAAGGTGAAATGTTTTTCTAGCTTTGACTAATTTCTGTCCACTTTGTCCAGGACACCATTTGTCTGTCTGACTTTGCTTTCCCTTGGTTGAGTTTGTAGGTCTCCTTCTCCTGTAAGCATGTGCTTGTAGAGGTGGGCACAGGAAGGTAGGAGTGAGCTGAAGTAGGCTTGAGTCAATGGTGCACTGTGTCTCCTGCATCACCCTAGGGAGAGTGGAACCACAGTGCTCTCTACTGTCTCTGATGGCTTACGTTTTTGCATCCATGAAGGTGGGGCCCCCAGAGAAGGTCCTTTATCTTTTTATAGTGGCTTCTCAAGTTTAGAATTGAGGAAGGAACTGAAGGAGATTGCAGGGATGCAGGTAGGAAGGAAGGGAAAGAGGTTCCCAAGGTGATGGCTTCTGGTTCCCAGAAGACTCTGTGGGGAGAAATAGCAGGAAGGCATGGTGATAGGCATCTAAACAGGACCAGGTAGGAAAAGGGCTCAGCTGGGCTTCTCCTACTGACTCCCAGAACCCTGCCACAGAACCAGTACAAGAGAAAGACCGCAGTCATGAGAAAGTGAGTCTGGGCTTTATTCTTCATTCCCACCATCCCTTTTCTGAGGTTTTTTGTCTCCTTAACTAGGCACTGAAGACTCTTGGCTGAGTCCCTTAGCTACTTTATTGACAATGAGAGGCACTGCAATGGGCTGGGCAGATTTCACAGTTGGTAAAGAACCTGACTTTTAAGCATGAGAACCTGAATTGATCCCTGGAATAAGTTAAAAAAGTTCAGGAAGGAGCCTTGCAGGCCCCCAGGGACATCCAGTGTAGACTCCTTCCCTGACAACCCCCTGCCTGCCAGGTCCAACTGGGGCACAGCCAGCAGAGGTAAACATCATGCTATTCCCTGAGGTCCACTGTCCAGCCCATGGCTCTGCCTGCTACCCTATTCCTCTACCCAAGGAATCATGCTGGCATCAGCAATATTCAGCCAGCACCAGGGACAACCGGAGAGCTAGATCATAAGAACAAAATCAACAAGAACCAGGGCACTATTGGCACCACTAGAGCCCAGCTGTCCTGCTACAACAAGCCTCACAGTCAAAGTACAAAAAGATGACCTTAAATCCAATCTTATAATGATGATAGAGGTCTTTAAAGAGGAAATGAATAAAGAAATTCAGGAAAGTACAATCAAACATGTGAAGGAAATAAATAAAAATGTTCAAGAACTTAAAATGGAAATACAAGCCATAAAGAGAACTACAGATGCAAGCATTACCAGCAGAATACAAGACAGGGAAGTGAGAATCTCAGATGAATAACATTTCCCATTCTGAAGGCTTGGTTCTAAACGTGGTTAGCAAAGTGGCTGGGTACAAATTTAACTAACTAACTAACCAACTAACTAACTAACTAACTACAACAACAAAATAGGTAGCCCTCCTTTATACAGTGATAAACAAGCTAATAAAGACTTAGGGAAGCAACCCCTTTCACAATAGCTACAAATAACATAAAATATACTGGTGTAACTCTAACTGAGGAAGTGAAAGACCTGTATTACAAGAACTTTAAGTCTCTGAGGAAAGAAATTGAGGAAGATATCAGAAGATGAAAAGATCTCCCATGCTTGTAGATAGGTAGGATTAACATAGTGAAAATGGCCATCTCACCAAAGCAATCTACAGATTCAATGCAATTTTCATTGAAATTCCAACACAATTCTTCACAGACATGGAAAGAGCAATTCTCACCTTCATATGGAAAACCAAAAATCCAGGATAGCTAAAACAATCCTTTACAATAAAAGAACTTCTGGAGGTATCACCATCCCTGATTTCAAGCTGTACCACAGAGCAGTAGTAATAAAAATCACATAACATTAGCATGGAAACAGAGGTTGATCAACGGAATAGAATCAAAGACCCAGAAATAAACCCACACACCTACAGACATTTGATTTTTGACAAAGAAGCCAAAACCATACAATAGAAAAATGAAAGCATCTTCAACAAATGGTGCTGATCTAACTGGATGTCTGCATGTAGAAGAATGCAAATAGATCCATATTTATCATCCTGTACCAATCTCAAGTCCAAGTGGATCAAAGGCTTCAACATAAAAACAGACACACTAACTATAATAGAAGACAAAGTGGGGACTAGCCTTGAATACATTGGTATGGACAATTTCCTTAACAGAACACCAATGGCTCAGGCTCTAAGATCAACAATTAATAAATAGGACCTCATATGAAAGTGAAAAGATACCATCAATAAGACAAAATGGCAGCCTTCAGAATGGGAAAAGTTATTCATCAACCATATATCCGACAGAGGACTAATATCCCAAATAAATGAAAACTCAAGAAATTAGACACCGATAAACAAAATAAATTATTAAACAATTAAAAATAGGGTACAGAGTTAAACAGAAAATCCTCAACAGAGGAATCTCTGATGGCCGTGAAGCATTTAAAAATGATCAATTTTATTAGGAAAATGCAAATCAAAATGACTTTGAGATTCTATCTTACACCCATCAGAATGGCTAAGATAAAAAAAACTCAAGTGACAGCACATGCTGGTGAGGATGTGGAGCAACAGGAAGACTTCACCATTGCTGGTGGGAGTGCAAATTTGTACCGTCACTGTGGAAATCAATCTGGTGCTTTCTCAGAAAAGTGGGGCTAGTTCTACCACAAGACCTAGCTATACCATGCCTGGACATATACCCAAAAGATGCTCCTCCATACCACAAGAACACGTGCCTACTTCCATAGCAGCTTTAATTGTAATAGCCAGAAATTGGAAACAACCTAGATGTCTCTCAACAGAGGAATGGATAGAGAAAATGTGGTTCGTTTATGCAATGGAGTACTATTCAGCTATTAAAAACAAAGATATCATGACAATTGCAGGCAAATGGATAGAACTGGAAAAGATCTATCCTGAGTGAGGTAACCATGTATGGTAGTACTCACTTCTAAGTGGACATTAGCCATAAAGTATAGGATAACCTTGCTACAATCCAAAGATCCAAAGAAATGAAATAATGAAAAGGGCAGATCCTTGAATCATTTTCAGAAGGGAAAATAAAATAGTACTGGGGGTGGATGGACAGAGTGAACTTAAGAATGGGAAACAGATGTGAAAGGGAGAGTGGGAGAGGCCTGGGAGCTAGAGTGGAAGTTGGTGTGTGTGGGAGCATCTCTGGGATGAACCAGAAACCTTGGATGGGAAGTCTATGAGGGTGATGCTAGTTGAGACTCCTAGCAGTTGGGGCTACAGAAACTGAAGTAACCAGGCTGCAGTCCCAGTGGAGGAATAAGGACAGCAATCCATCCATAAAAGATTAGACCCATAGTTTGTCCTGCCTACAAGATATGAAGGGTTAAAGATGAAGCAGAGATTGAGGGAATGGTCAACTACCAACTGGCCCAACTTGAGACCCATGACATGAGAGATAACCAATCCCTGACAATAATAATGATACTCTGTTATACTTGCAGACAGGAGCCTAGCACAACTGTCCTGAGAGGCGTTACCCAGCAGCTTATGGAAATAGATGCAGAGACCCACAGGCAAACATCAGGCAGAGCTCGTGGAGTCTTGTGGAAGAGTTGGGGATAGGATTGAGCAAGCTGGAGGAGTTAAGGATATCACAAGAAGACCTAGAGTCAGATAACTTGGGTCCATGGGGTCTCACAGAGACTGAACCAGCAACCAAAAAGCGTGCAGGGGCTGGACCTAGGTCAGTTACACATTTGTAGCAGACGTGCCGCTTGGCCTTCATGTGGGTCCCAACAACTAGAGTGGGGGCTGTCTCTGATTTTTGTTGCCTTCGTTTGGATTCCCTTCCCCTAGCTGGACTGTCTTGTTGGGCTTCAGTGAGAGAGGATGCTCCTAGTCCTAACACATTAAGGATATATTAGGGTGAGTTGCTACTCAGGGGGGACTTCTCTGTGTTGAGGGGGAGGGGGTAGGGGAAGAGGTACTTATGAGGGTGGGATTTGGAGGAGAGGAGGAAGGGGGGTATGTGATATGGGTGTAAAGCAAATAAATAAATAAATTAATGAAGAAAAAATCCAGGAGTGGTGGTATGCACCTCTAATCTCAACGCTGGAGAGATGGAGACAGGTGGATTCACAGGGCTTGCTCTTCAGCAAACAGCCTTATGAGTAAGGTAAGCCTCAGGTCAGTGAGAGAATATGTCTCAAGAGAACAAGGTGGATAACACATAGCATGTGCACACACACAGACACGAGGTGGACTGAGGGATGCTTATCATCAGCTTTTTGTTGTCTCTGGAGACGGAAGTGAGGAAAAGAAAAACACAGCCTGCAGAGAAGGAGCCAGCCTTCTTAGACTGTATCCTTCCCTAGGATGCTTCCGCCTCCATTGTGCGTTTGTGGGTGGTGTGAAGTCCAGGACAGGTGGCTGCTTGAATGTGGGATGTATCGCAAAGCTGCTCAACTTGGCATAGTGTCACTGGGGATAAGGTGACTCTTTGGGATGGGGACACCGAACAACATCTCTGGTCTCCACCCAGTTGAAGATGGCAGCACTAAAGGTTGTAACTAATAAAGATCTAGATAGTGTTAAATATTCCCTGCAGGACAGAATTATTTCTGCTGCTGAGGATTGGAATACAGAGGGGCAGCTGCCCTTCAGGAAGTACTCTGGGGCTTGCTTTTATGCTTCTCCAAAGATAGCTGGGTTGCCTTGCTCTGACTTTGGAAGTTTATCCAGTGAGTGACAGAACTTCAATTTTCTTTTTGTATAAGCCTTTCTTCTTGTGCACACATGGGTCTGTGTGCTTGTGAGCACATGTGTGTGTATATGTGTGTGTATGAGTGTACATGTACTGTGTGCATGTGCATGTGGTGTGTGTGTGTGTGTGTGTGTGTGTGTGTGTGTGTGTGTGTGTTGCATCATGTTCTCTGGTAAGCTCCAAACATTTTCAGGTATCTTAACTTCAGATGTCTTACCGTCTGATGATATATTTTGTGTTAAATGTGGAAATGTATCCAACTGGGTGCCAAAGGGCAGGGCTGGTGCCAAGTCTAACTGCTGATTACAGTGTCTACTATGGTTTGAATATGATTTGTCCCCTCAGAAAATTCATGCTGAAATTTAATCTCCATTGAATGGGCATGAACTTAATTTGACTATGATGTGTACAATTGGGGCCTTTGGGAGGCAGTAATTAAGATTCTATAGAGTCACTGGGTAGAGTCCCATAGTTGAATACTGGTGGCACTATAAGAAGGAGGGAGACCATGATTCGCATATGCTTCTTGTATTTGCCTTGGAACTGTCACAGCAGGAAGATCACCAGCAGACTGCCTGACCTTAGGCCAGACCGTGAGCCCAAATAACCCCCCTTTCAGCATAACTTAATCATTTAGTGGTGTTATGATACTAGCAACTGGAAAGAAACTCAATGTCTTTGCAAGGAAAACAGGACCATGGTCTCCCCTGTAGCTTCCACATCCCCACTGTGGGAAGTGGTGACAGCTGTATGTGGAGGGAGCTTAAAAGTGAGGACAGAAGTGTACTCAGGACCAACTGGGAGCTGCAAGAGCAGATAATCCACTCTGTCTCATGGCTGGGACAACGTGGCGATACTATTCTAAACTCAGGGACAGGAGGGCCAGGCTTTACAGAGGAGCCAAGCAACCTAGAACAGTGGAGAGCCTTTCATGATGCCAACCCAGAGTGCCTCCTTGTTGGGTGCTGCATGCTTGAACACGGTTATGATGGTAGTAGTGGCCTTCTGGGAAGCAAGAGTTGGGCCAGCAGGCTACAGCTAGAGCAGAGGCTGGAGGTTTCTGATGTGAGTTTTAGGCACTGCTTAGGGCCAAGGCTCTTTGTTCATCTTTATTCTTTCCATCCAGTCATTCAGCAAACATTTGGATGTCTACTATATTGAAGCACAGAGCCAGGTCTACAGGCAAGGGCCTTTGAGCTAAGCAAACAGAGTCCAGAGCTCATTCTGATACATGTGAACGGAAACATAGAAGATCATGGTTCATGGGCCCACTCCTCTTGGTTTTAGTGGCTGCTGCAGTTGTTCAGAAGGCACTGGATTGCAACAACTCATGAGGGCTGATGTTCTTTCTCAGAGGTTTTTCGTAGGCTGGGCTTGGTTAGTAGGCATTTGCTTGCTTGAATTTGGATCTCTAGCACCTGTGTAAGAAGCCATGTGTAATGGTACATCCCTGTAATTCCAGATGTGAGATGCGAGATGGGAGATGGGAGATGATGGGAGATGATGGGAGATGATGGGAGATGGGAGATGGGAGATGAGATGATGGGAGATGGGAGATGATGGGAGATGGGAGATGATGGGAGATGGGAGATGATGGGAGATGGGAGATGGGAGATGATGGGAGATGATGGGAGATGATGGGAGATGGGAGATGATGGGAGATGATGGGAGATGGGAGGCAAAGACAGGCAGATCCCTTGAGGCTCCCAGGCCAGTTAGCCTAGCATACACAGTAAAGTTCCAGGCCAATGAGAGACCCTGTCTCAAAGCAAGCAAGCAAAAAAAACAAAGGCAGAAAGCACATGAAGACAGACTTCTCAACACCTTCCACACTCCCCAGAATTACATACACACAGAGGCACCCACACACATAGAGGTGCACATACAGAGCTACACATACACAGAGTCTCTCTCTCACACAGACATGCACACAGAGTCACATACACACACAGAGTCACACTCACACATAGAATCACACCCACAGAGTCTCTTACACACACAGAGGGACATACACACAGACACACACATAGAGGCACATATACAGAGCTACACACACACACACACACACACACAGAGACACACTCACACACACAAAGTCACACTCATAGAGACTCACACACACACAGAGTTACACTCACACACACCAGGTCACACTCATAGAGTCTCACACACACACACAGAGTTACACTCACACACACAAAGTCACACTCATAGAGTCTCACACACACACAGAGTCACACTCATAGAGTCACACATACAGAGGAATACACAGAGGAACACATACACAGAGTCACATACACACAGAGACACACATACAGAGACATACACACAGAGGGAAACACACAAAGACACACAAAGGCATATACACATAGACACACAGAAAGGTTCAGACACACGGAGGCACACACACACACACACACACACACACACACACACACACACACACACACACACACACACACACACAAAGACTGAGCTTCCCATTTAGTGAAGCTCCCACTTATAAGGCCAGAACTTAGGGGCAGGCTGCCGTGTTTGCATGGTGTCTTTAAACATTCTGTCCCAGCCTACTGTAGTGACACGGGCTCCCCAACATGAGCGGCTAAACAATTTGATTCCACCCTTTCTCTCAGCCCCCACTCTTAATAGCATTTGTCTAGACTCTCCCAAGCCATCTCTCCACAAAATAACAAAAATATTGACAAAAATAATGGAAAAGATGGTTATTACCCAGCTTCTACCCCCGACCCTGTCTCAAGTTGTCACCACAGAAGATAAAGCTTATTTTACGGGACATCAACCCACCCCTACCATATCTGAAGTAAGGTTTATTTGCACAAAAAAAAAAAAGGCAACTATTTTTTATCTGTCATATTGCCGGGAAGAAATACAGTTCCCTCCCCTTGTTTCGTATTAGCCTTTCCCTTCCTGGTGTGTTTCCACCCCACAGTGTCTGCTTACTTCACAGAAGTCGGGTTCTCTGTGTTTGATCTCCCTCCCACATCCCGATTTGCAGATGCTCTGTCACTCTCCACCATTTCAGAGGGATGGAGGCAGAGGCAGTTCCCAGGTTGGAGCATCCATAGCTCTGGCCCACTTTTTCCAAGGCTTGCGGGTGTCTGGGTTTCCTGCTTTGCCATTCTTTCATGCTGCAGAGACGCCGGCATTGATCAGTGGAAAGCTCAGGGTGGCTTCGATAGCGGGTTCTAGACAAGGTCTGCAATAAATAAGCCCAGTAACAGAGTGCTACTTCCTTCCTTCGTGTGCACAACGCCAGTTCTACATTTCAGGGTCTGGGCATGGCAGTGTTCTCCCTGCCCTGTCTGTCACACAGAGGATGGCTTCTCCCTCTGAGGAGCTGCCTCCACATGCATCTATAGCTGTCTTTTAAAAAGAAAAAGTCTGAAAATGACGGGAATTGGTAGACTGGAAATCTTTCAGTTGTGCGCCGCTAATATTTCAGCTCCGATAGAATCTATTTTCTCACATATATTTTAATTGAGTGAATCTCCCCTTCAAACCTCTTTTCCCACAGTAATAATTTTGCAATCTCTTTATAAATATATAGAGAGAACAATCTTTTGCTTTAAGTATGAAAGGGACATTTTTCCCCCCTCTTCAAATGGCAGTGTGATAAAGCACACACCCGATGAGTCCCTCAAAGATTATTGCTATTGATTGCTTTCTTGGAAATGTGGGAACGTTACCAGATGGGGTGTGAGGAATAGGTGTATGGGTGCAAATGCAGTTTACTGCTTGTTGACTAAAAATCTGCGAGAGCCTTCACTACCCCCGTGTCTGTGCTGCATGCAAAGATGGATTATTTTGCTCCCAAACCTGTCCTTATACAGGGAATGTTTATCGTCAAAGGACATAAGCTTCGAGACAGATTCAAAATACGTAAAGATCCCAACAGTTTATTCTGTCTGGGTCATTGCAACTCGGTGGCATTTGGAGTTCATGTCGTGGATGGAATTTACTTAGCACAACCAGACTTCTGTTGTGTCTGCTTTCCTCCACACACCCTTGATGACGGCTCTTCTATCTTCCCCCATGTCCTTCTCAGGAAAGCGTTAATCAAGTCACCTCAGGTTGGAGGAAGCCAGTGCCTGGGCCTCGGGGAGGCGCCCATTAGGGAAAGAAGCTGACCTTTCACCCCTCTCCTCCTCTTTTTAATGATTCCTTCTCTAACCTTTTGAGGAGATCTTTCATGCCCTTTGACCCCTGTTAGAAGAGGAAAGCTTAAACAGCTAAAAGGACTTCAATATGGAGGCTTGTCTATCAAGCTAAGCTTCACGGGCCTTTTAGGAAATGCTGAAAGACAGGAGCTTCAGCATTCAGTGCATTAAGAAGGCAGATCCCAAGCGCAACACCATTTTCTCCGTTTTTTTTTTTTTTTCACAGACAAACCGTGTTTCTGTGGCGAAGCCCTCCTCCTGCCTGTCAATGCTGTCGGCACCCACACATCTGCAAGTGGCGTCTAATGACAGTTTTTGGACAGCATGCGAACTCCGTGCTCTTTGAAAAGGAGCAGGGTGATGCGCCTCAGGTGGGGTCCCAGTATGCCCCTCTGGGGATCACAGACTCACTTCAGTCAAGTGTAGAGAAATGCTTGGGGGGGTGATGCTCTCCTCTAAACTGGGGAGACGCGAGGGGCTGTTGCGGAGATCCACACACAGGTTTTCCCTGGTCAGGATACAGAAATTAATGGTATCTTAATCACTTAACATGGTTTTGTCCTCCTTCACTGTAAAACTAATACACGGGCTTGGATTTTGTTTCATGTCAGGGATGAAAGACTACCCGGTGTCTGCCGGAGGGAGGAGAGTTAGCCACATCTGTCTTCCCCGGGTGCACGAACTAAAATCCAGCTTATTGTCACTGAGTGGTCTCTTTGCATGTATGAATCTACTTCCGTTTGTATTTTATTTTCTGCTGCACTAGGCATTAACCTAGACAATGGGCAAGCACGACATTTTTGGGCTACACTGTTGGCCGTTCTTTGCCTTTTCTTTTGAGATAGAATATTACTAAATTGTCAGTGGTGGTCTTGAGCTCATGCTGTAGCCCCAGCAGGCTTTGAGCTCGTGATCCTTTTGCCTCAGTCTCCTGGGTATTTGGACTGATAGGCCTGTGTCACTATGGCTGGTTTGGGTAATTGTTCACTTCCTATTGTAAGATTGGACCTTTCTCTTTGACATCAATGCACTTGTTACTTGCTGATGGAGAGCAAATCCTTCATGGTGTGAAGAATGGAGTGATGATTGTTCTCTTCAGAGGTTCCAGAAGTTGGATATACTCAGCTTGGCAAGTAGTGGCTGCTCGGATTTTCCTTTCTATGGGTTTTAAAATGCGTTATATATATGCAACACATTAGTTACCAGAGAGAGAGAGAGAGGCAGAGGCAGAGACAGAGACAGAGACAGAGACAGAGACACAGAGAGAATGGGGGTGGCAGTTCTGATTCAAACCACAACAGGCAGCATGTTATAACGCAAATATATTTTTCCATCATGTTATAAATTTATACTCATTGAAGTAATTTTCCATTTCCTCATGGCGTCTCAGAGCAACCAGTGTTCTATTTTCTGCCTTTGTAAGCATGGCTCTCTTAGATACCTCATGCAAGTAAAGCTATGCAACATTTCTTGTTCCGTGACTGATTTGTCTCATTAACCCACTGCGTTTCAGATCTATTAATATTGGAAGGGGTCAGACTTCCTCCTTTTCAAAGACTAAACAGTATTTCATTGTATGGATATGCCACAGTTTCGTACTCCATTTGTCTGTTGACTGACGGCTAGTTGTTTCTGTATTGTGGTGGCTGGTTTAAACTGCCAACTTGACACAGCCTAGAGCCACATGGGGAGAGGATTTTCATAAGGAGCTAGATTAGATTGGCTGGGGGCCTGTCTTGGGGGGACTGTCTTGATGGTTAATTGTTGTAGAAAGACTGATCACGCTGTGGCACCATTCCCTAAGCAGGGGGCCTTGAGCAGGACAAGAAAGAAGATAGCTCAGCACAGGTGGATCACATGACTGCGTTTCATCTTCTCTGCTGTTGGCTGCGAATGGGATGACGAGCTGGCTTGAGCCCCAGCTTCCTCTCAGTGGTGTACTGAACCCAGAACTGTAAGCTGAATAAACTCTCTCCTGTAATTGCTCTTTGCCAGTCTGTCGCAGAAGCAGAAATGGAACTACAATGTGTGCCTTGGCTCTGGTGGCCGGGACTGCAGTGAACAAGCATGGCAGCATTTGTTTGGATGCAGGTGTCAATTCTTTGGGATGTCCATACAGAAGTGGATATGATGGATCACCTGGGAGTTCTGTCTTCAGTGTTTTTGAGGAACTCACATAGTTTCCCCTGGTCTTTGTGCAGTCTTATATTTCTGCTACCAGTGTACAAAGGCTCTAATTCCTCACAGCCTCTCCTTGCCTCATTGGTTTGGGCAGTAGCTGCCACAATGCGTGTAAGATGCTATCTCGCCTGAGTAGTGTTTTACATTTTTCTGTGCATTTTGTAACCCGTGGTCATCTGTAGAGTCGACTGGAGAAGCATCTACTTAAACCTTTGAATTTAAACATGAATAAGTATGTTATATATTTGATATTGAATTGTAAGAATGAATTAACCCCTTATCAGAACCGTGTTTGGTGTCCTCCACTGATGATGTTCTTTGCTATAGAGGTCATTGTTGCTTGTGTGTGTGCATGCACACGTGTGTGTGTGTGTGTGTGTGTGTGTGTGTGTGTGTGATATTCAAGACTAATCAGTGTCATGAAGCTATTCTCATGTCTTTTTCTTCAAGGAATTTGACAGCTTCAGATTTACATTTAAGTCTTTAGTCCAATGTAAATTGATTTTTAAAAAAAATATTATTAATTATGTGTGTTCATTTGAGTGCAGTGCCTGTGGAGGCCAGAAGAGGAGATCAGATGTCCTGCAGTTGAGACGCAGGGTGTTACAAGCCACCTAATGAAGGTGCTGAGAACCAAACTTGGGAGCTCTGAAGAACAGTGATCACTCGTAACTGCTGAGCCATCTCACCCCTCTATATCCGGATGTATAGCTACTCCTCATCAGTTACTGACAGGCTCCTCTGTCCAGTGTTGCCAACAGTTCATGTGTCAGTCTACTTCTAGATTCTTGCTAGTACTGGTTCTTATGTCTATAACACTATTACCATATATTATTTTAATTACTTCTGTTTTGCAAGATATTTTGAAGTTAGGATGTACACCTTGCATTTTGTTCTTCCTCAAGATTTTTGGCTATTATAGGTCACTTATTTTTCATTCTTCATAATATATAACTAATTATATGTTTTTGTAAAAAATGTACTTTACAAAAATACCATAGAATTAATGCACCACTTTGGATCCATTTTAGTGATATTAATTCTTCCAGTCTGTGATCATGAGATCTTTTTGCCTTTGTCAATTTCTTTCATCATTCTATCCTGGCTTTTAGTGTGCATACCTTTCATTTCTTTGATTTATTTCATTACTAAGTATCTCATGATTTTTGGTGCTATTATAAATGGGACTACTTTTCCCAATCTCATGTAGCTCATTGTAGGTGTATAAAAACACAACTGATTTGATTTATTGACTTCCTGTCCTATAACTTTACTGAATTTGTTTTTTAAATCTGAGTTTTGTGTATGCATGTATAAACATGTGTGCACATGAACATACATAAAGACCCGGTGTCAACACTGAGCTTTCTGCGATTGGGTTCCCACTGGCCTTACAGCTTGATGATTGGCCAGGCTGAATCCAGGGAACTTCAGGGATTCTCTCATCTGTGCCTCTCTAGTGCCCGAGTCTCAAGCTTGTGCCACGATATATATATATATATATATATATATATATATATATGTGTATATATATATATGTGTATATATATATATATATATATATATAATTTTTTTTGTGGGTGTTGGGAACAAACTCAGATCCTTGTGCTCTGTAGCAAGTACTTTACTGACTAACACCCATCTTCAGCCTTTGAATGCATGATTTTATCTGGGGTTGCCTGGGAGATCTGGTTTTTCTTTCTGCAGCAATACCTTATCCATTTTGGGGGTTTTATGCATCCTTGGACTCAGAAAGACAGAACTGTTAAACTTGGGTGCTGGTTTGTGTCTCATTGGCTATGGATTAGCTCATGTCCCCAGTGCTTCAATAAGATACCCTGACAAAAGCAACTTTAGGGAATGAGTATTTATTATGACCCTCAGTTGGAGGCTACATTCCAGCACAGCATCTGTCATACACAGCACGGAAGTGGGGGGGGAGAGAGAGAGAGAGAGAGGGGGGGAGGGAGGGAGAGAGAGAGAGAGAGAGAGAGAGAGAGAGAGAGAGAGAGAGAGAGAGAGAGAGAGATGAAGGCCTGTGCTCGGCTCAGTTTCTTCTCTTCAGGATCCCAGGGATCTTGCTACCCAAAGTGGGTGTGTCTTCCTACAGCAATTAATTAATGTGATAGTCCTCCCAGGTATGTTGAGGGACTCATCTCCCAGGTGAGTGCAGATTTCATCAAGTTGACAATCGAGAATGCATGCAATCTTCTTGTGCCTCAGTTTCTTTATCGGCTGAAAGCAGGGACTATGTCTCCTATTTTGGGAGTTTAAGGTATTAGATCAGAAGTATAAGAATACGCCAGCATTGGAGGCTGGAGAGATGGCTCAGCAGTTAAAACCACTTGTTTTGTTTTGCAGAGGGCTCCAGTTAAGGTCCCAGCACCATATCATGCACTTATAACTGCTCGCAACTCCAGTTGCAGCGAACTTCTTTGGGTTCCAAGGGCGCCAACATACACACGGTACACATAAACTCATGTAGACATACATAAATACATAGAAATAAAAACAATAACTAAACTAACTAGGAACACGCAGACAGAGCTCAATGAGTAATAGTTTGCCCCACCACTCCTTCTTTTCCTTGATGTGCTAAATAAATTAGGAAATGATTTCAGAATTGTATTTTAGATTGAGTGTATTTAGGATTGAAGAATGAATTTGACCCAGCCTTACTCTATCTATTACTCCCTTATGGATAAACAACAACAACAACAACATCAATAACAGCAACAAAATCAATTTCCAAGGCAGGCATGTTGAGTTCTGGGCTTAGGTGGTGAAATATTTCTACTTGCTCATTGAATAATCAGTTTCTTGTCTAGTGAATAACTTTTAATGTATATATGTGTGCATATGTGTGCATATGTGTATCTGTGCATGTGGTTATGTATATATCTATATCTATATCTATATCTATATCTATATCTATATAGGTGTGTGTGTGAATGTGTGTGTGTGTGGTGTCAGAAGGTTAATATATGGAAATAAGTGCCCTGTGAGTGATTCTTATCATTTAGAGCAATTAGTGTTCTATGATTACCATGAAACTGGCAGAACACAGCACTCAAAAATCACTATGCAGATTACAGGCATGAACAGGGCGGAAAGGGGTTAGTGAGAGTTCACGCTTGAGTAGCAAGAAGATGGACTGAATGCATTTGCATGCCAGAATCCATCAGCATAGCTATAATCTGCAAAAATTCCTCTTTCTGAAAGTGCAGCATTCAGTCTATGGGAGAGGAGGGAATGGCTCCTGCCCCATCAATGAACCTCAGTTCATGCAGATTCTCCTGACAACCTCCACTAGACCTAAAAGGGTAGACATACAGAGCTGGTACTAAGTTCCATAAGTTGATGGGATGGAATTAGAATTCCGAGGGAGCCAATGAAAATGACATGCAAACATTGTGGTCATTTGTTATCATTATAAAATGTGATAATGTCATTGCTGACTTATGGAGATGATGACCCAAAAGGCCGTGACATTATGACATTACATTTTATCAATAATGAAAAATTGCTGCTCTTGCGTAGTGATTGGTGCAGCTCAGGTGACCACGGAAGGGGGCTTCGAGCCTCTCCATTAATGCCAGGCTCAAACTGGAAAAAGATCAGAAGTTAAAGACACGTTTGGTAGCCTATGGCGGGGGGGACCCTGGCATGTTTCCTAACCCTACCTGCTAGGGAAGCAGGAGACCTAGCCAACCCAAGAGGCTTGACATTTATTAGTAAGAGACTCTTCCACATCACTTCAGTGGGTGACAAGGCTGCCTCCATAGCAGATTTCCAGACATAAAGGAAAACGACTTAGCCAAATAAGCTGTGAATCAACTGGAAAAGTCTGGGGTCTAGCAGATGGCTCTCAGGTTTGAAGTGGGGCAGAGCTGATGTGGAGACCCCAGTTAGCTTATAGCTTGCTCTTGGATGAGACCACAACAAAAGTTTGCTGGCTGCTGACACCTTTATGCAGAGCACTCAGTGTACAGAGCACGTACTGGGGCAAAGTTGTCCCGACTCTTTCAGGCCCCAGGTGGCCTAATTGTACTTTTCTGGCCACAGTGGAGGTAAAAGCTATGCTTGTAGCTGGAGTAGGAGACGTGCGAGCCTGGGTTCTGTGGCTGGAATGCCTGTCAAAACTGCAGCTTCTAAAGAACTCTTGGTAGATCGCACCGAGCTGGCATGGACCATGTGGTAACTGTCTTATATCTTTCTCTCGCATTTGCTCTATTAGAGAGCTATAAAGAATGGGCTACATGAATAAAATGCTGAGTCTTAGCCTTCGTATAAAAAAACCCTGAAAGGAATGTAAAATCTTTAGATTTGAGATATAAAATAGATTTTCTTGCCTTTTCTGTTTTATGCAGGTATTTCATGGTGGACATATAAAATCCCTATTTGTGGTGTTTGTCCTCTTTGGACTATGCTTCTGCTTAGCTTTGGAGGAATTTGTGTCAATATCATTTTTTTTTGGAGGGAGAGAAGTAAATTGATAGTCCTGGATCTCCTCCCTGTTTCTGAGGTGTGTATGTGTATACATGTGTGCATTTGTGTATCTGTGCAAGTATATGTGGTGAGTGTACGTGGTTATGTATGCATATGTGTGCATATGTATGCAAACGTGTATTGTAGATATGTATATATGTATATTTGTATACATGTGAACACATGCTTATGTGTATATGTACATGAACACATGTATATGTACTTGTGCACATGTGTGTATGTATGTGTGTTTCCATAAATATGCACACTTATATGTATATGCAAGTGTATATGTGTGCATATATGTGCCTTCAAGTGTGTGAATGTTTGTGTATATATGTGCATATTTTTATGTGTACATATGTGTATATGCATGTGTATATTCATATACATGTACACGCATGCGTGTATATGTACATATGTGCCCCTCTGTTCTACCAGGTTAGTTCAGCATGGTATAGCATTTTGAGCACTGCAAGCCATCTCCATGTTCAGATGTTGGTGTGCCCGTCTCATGGTGGTAGGTGACATGGAGGTGCTGTAGGGCTGGGATGAGCGTGTAGGGGTTCCAGCCAAGCCTTCTTGCTGGTGTTCACACTACAATCTGACCTTTCCCTGGTCAGCAGCTTTTTCAAGGCCTCTGGGCAGTCCTGACTCTCATGTATGTCCTGGCTCTCAGCTCAAGTTTTATCCTGACCTTGACACATTACGATGTCTCTCTTGATGCTTGCCATAGCATCTGGTACATTTTAGAACTTAATACATGTTAATGCCGAGAGCAGTGCTGGACAGACACCCTTGATAGTTCTCTAACTTAGGCCAAGCATTTAGGAAAACCCAGCACATTCTTTCTCTGACTGGAGAAGAAACATCTTAGGATGTGGTCTATGGACCAACAGCACCAATGTTACTTGGGAACCTGCTAGAAACACAAATCAGTAGCCTCAATTCGCGACTCAGCAGTCCATGTTCAAACATCTCTGCAGGTCATTCTAACAGGAGGTCAAACTTGAGAGCCATTGGCTGAAGGGAGGACTTGAATTTCTTCTTGTTAGTGTAGCCTTAAAGGAGAACTGTCAGTGAAGCTGTCTTTAAGAAGAAACATTACATTTTCTAACTGATATGGTTTTTTATGCTGCATATTTCTGAAAGAATGCAGAAGAGATAGGAAGGCAGGATGAGGCCAGGGATTACTCTGCCTTACCCCAGTCAGGGACGTGGACAGTGGAGTTCAGACAGGCATAGGATATTTCTCTTTAGTACCAAGTTCTGCCTGATGCCCAGTGGTTGGCTTCTCACACCTCTGGTTTAAGATTGTACTGGATGGTGAGTCTTACCAGGACAGGGAACACATTCAATTGGCAAAACACATGCTGTTGAATACGGATTGATGGCAAAGTCCTCGTGCTTCAGGACTTACTAGCTAAGCTCCAGTGGATTTCAAGTGACCTGAAAGATTCAAGGTGCTTTGTTTTGGTACCCAGTTTTGTCTCTGATGGGTGATGTAGCCTTGGAGGTTACCCAGAATCTTTATCTGGTAAGCAACTCTTTTCCTTCATCTCCATTTCTTTCTTCTTTTCTGATTTCTATTTATTTCTACCCCTTCTTTTTTCTAGTCATCACCACAACCATCTTCATTACCACCATCACCACCATCAGCACCACTGCCACTACCATCACCACCACCACCATAACCGCCACCACCACTATCACTACCACCATCATCACTATCATCATCACCACTATCACCACCATGATCATCACCATCACCATCACTACCATCACCACCACCACCACCACCACAACCACTACCACCACTATCATTACCACCATCATCACCATCATCATCGCCACCACCATCACCACCATCATCATCACTACCACATCACCACCACCACCATCATCACCATCATCACCATCATCATCTTTGTCATTCTGCTATTGAAAAGGGAGGTAGGATAAACTGACATTTACCTAGATTAAACAAGTTGGAAAGAACATTATGTAGGAGGTCAGATAAGGACTTGATACACCAGCAGTATTGTCGTAACCAGGTTTCTCTAGTTCTTCTGGTGTGAACTCGGCAGTAGCTCTGAATGGCTGTGGGAAAGAGGAGGATGTCTCTGCTGGGGCTGCATTTTGATGGAGTGAGCTGTGGCATTCCTGCCTTTTAGGATGAGCTCACACAGTCATCCTCCAACTCATCAAAATATGGCTTTTGCTATAGGAAGTGGCAGATTCGAGGTGTACACAAGTCCAACTACAGTGTCCAGGGATGCAGACAAGTGTTTTCTTGGAATGGAGGGGCAGATAATAGGTATTTCTAAGCAACTGAGTTGAATAGTGAGGTTGCATAGGAGTCCTTTAAAATCTTCAGAGGTCTTATAGTACGACTTGTTTCCTGAGGGAGTAGAATCCCAGGACACATGCCAAGATTTATTACTTAATATCCTCTAGTTCTTAAAAGTTCAGTAAGCAAAAGGGGGCTATTCTGAGCAAGCCATTTGAATGATGGCAGAACAAACACCTTGATGTATATAAATCCCAGACCTTTAACCCCTTGGCTGTCAAATTTCAATAATTCTGGTCACAATGTTAAATGCCCTCCAGTATCCACTTCAGAGAGCTCTGAAGGCAAAATCAGAACGTGCTTCTGTATTTGTACATGGTGAGTAGTTGTTTAAATCAGTGAAACAAGGTGACCGCCAGCAGGTTTTACATTCCTGGTCTCACACTCTCAGAATAATGAAACAGAACCTGTTTCCTTTGTGACCTGTAACACACTCCCAATGACCGTTACTGTAGATCAGCTCCCCTGCCTTTTAAAGACATTAAGCACAGAACATGAGGGCGACACTTACAATCAGGACGCAAAGTGGGTAGGGAATAGGGCTGCGGAGTGACTTGAAGACCCTTTTGTTTAAAATCTAATGTATGTCCGTGTGCAGCTTGTCATCGTCTGCATCATTCAGACATAGAGCCACCTGAGGCAGGCTGTTGGCATGTAGGGCAGGGACCAGGTGCTCTGTATGGGGACTCAGGACTGAGTGCTCTGTTGTGAGGACTCGGAGTGGCCTTTCGGTAGCAGCGCGAGCCTTTGTTTGGTTCTGTGCAATTCAGTAGACACGTCTTCTATCATAATGACCTTCCTGACAGCAGATGGGCGGGGGAGAAATGGCTGGAGAAAACCATTTTCCTTTCACACAGTGAGTAATTATTACTTGAAGTGGCCAGGGTGATGGGGTGGGCGCGGTTTGCCAAGGACTCACCCTGAAAACTTCCCGTGATTCAAGCTCACTGTACACTTTGTCAGTGTCCCGCAGAGGACATGGCTTAAATGTTTATCTCCTTAGAAATTCGTGGGGCTTCAGAAGGAGGCAGTTTTACAGATATTTCTTATGGGGATCCATAAACGAGATTGACCAGAGCCCAAGCAGGTTCAGCTGATGTCTGCTTGACACATTTCTCTGCCTGCCTGGGCACTGCAGCCGTGACACCAAGGAGAGGGCCACCATGGGCCACTGATGAGAGAGTGGACAGTGACAGAGGAAGCTGGGCTTCCTGTCAGACATGCATCACAGGATCTGGGGACTATGAAAAATGACCTTGTGCCTCTTGGGCCCCAGGAACCAAGTGCTCTTTATATGTGCGTAGTGTAGCTCCTGCCTAGGTTTGCTTTCTTTATGTAGGTCTAGCTTCAGTGTTGGTAGACTGAACATTTAAGACAAAGATCAATGTGGAAAATGTGTCTAAATCTCTGACAGTGGATATTACCCACATGCATCAAGCTTTCTGTGGGGAGATGAGCAGTCAGAGGTTCCTGTCTGGGGAAGGGTGCCTCTTCTCAGAGCTCTTGCCCTCCCCTTGTGTAAGCAGTAGTTTCTGGAGGCTGGGAGATGGCTTAGCGGATAAAGTGCTCCCCAAACAAGCCGAAAACAGAGGGAAGGAGGCTGTTGTTACAGATGGCACACCAAGAAGTTGTAGCACGGACTAAACATATTTAAACGTTGTTATAGTGTGCTTTCCATAACTGTGATAAAAATGCTAACCAAAAAAGCAACCAAAAGTTGCTTCCCAACTTGGGAAGAAATGGTTTATTTAGCTGCAGGTTACAAACCATCCTCGAAGGAAGCCAAGACAGGAATTAAAGCAGAGGCCATAGAAGAATGTCGCTTACTGGCTTGCTCAGTCTGCTTTCTTATGTAACCCAGGACCACCTGCCTAGGGATGGTACCACCCACAGTGGGCGGGGCTACCTCCATAGCATTCAGCAACCAAGAAAATGTCCCTCAGACATATCCACAGACCAATCCGATGGAGGCAGTACCTCAGTTGAGATTCCTGTTTCCCAGGTGTGTCTAAGTTTGGGTCAATTGAACTAATCAGCACATTGTAGGATTAATGGGGGTCCTGTGCCAGCTCTGCCACAGGGGCTGAGCCACTCTGGGAGGCAGGACACGGGAAATTTGAAGGTGTTGGGCTGTGAGAAACCTCGGGTCACCGTTGGGGGTGGGGGGTTGGGGAAGCACAGTCTGAAGTACAGGACACAGCTGGAGCTCTCTGGGGGAGGCAGGGAGGCTCCCAGGGCCTGCAAGGAGGCTACGGCAGGCATCAGATTCTCAGGTTCTTGGGTATCCAGGTGCTGCTGGGATGCCTCGGAAGAACTGAGAATGGAGTGGGAGCCCACGGGCTGGATCTAGCCCGGGCTGAGGGGGAAGAGAGGAGGGGGGACGCTGAGGCTGGTCCTGCTGGGGAAGAGGAGGAGTCTTTGGCTGAGCTGCATTGGGCTTGAGTTTGGACTTGAGCTTGGTGGTGGCCGCCACTGAAGACAAATGGAAGTCCTCAAAGGGAGATTAGATGGCAGCTCTGTAGGCAGAGACCTTCTCTACAGCTCCCCATGGCAGATCCCGATAAAAAGAGGCAGGTCATGGTTTCCAGGAGTTTATTGTCATGGCGGAAAGCAGATGAGTAAAACCCACCCCACTTCTCAGAGCGGGCCTGAGATTAAATACCTTTTGCAGGGAGGAGTGTCTGGGAAGGAAAGCTTCATTGGCTAAGCCCCCAGGCCTTTAGATACCTCATTATAACGGAGTTCTGTCTTGAGCCTACCTGTGGTCACATCCTCTCCCTGTGAAGGGATTTGGGGCATTGCCCTTACGTGGCTGATGGTCACAAATTTATGGAGGGCTGCGGGCCAGTGACCGACCTGGTTTCCTGGGAGTTGGGCCAAATGCCTCCCGTCCCTTGGGGTCACCGGGGTTTCAAACCTCCTCAACTGGGAACCAGGGTCTTTCACTGTCCCATAGCACAAGGATGCTATAATTAGAGTGCGCGCAGTTCTTCCTAAAAGGGCGAACATTGAAATGTCACTGCTATTGTATTGAAGAGACAAGACTGTTAAGAGGTGAGTAGAGTACTCGGGCTCAGCCCCTTGAGATTTATCCCTCATAAGTGAGATTAATGTCTGTACAAAGGGGCAAATTCAGCCCCTTTTTCTCTGGGCTCTTTCCATATCTGTTTCCTTGATAAAAACACAGGGTTCTCCACGTGCCTATCCTAAAAGACTCTCATCTTTGCCTTCAAACTCTTGCCCTGGCCTTGCTCCGATCCAAATGCTCATACTCCTAACTCACAGCAGACTCGCTGCTTCTCAGGGCACTGGCAGTGGAGAATACTCAGCACCCACACTGCTAATCACGCCAGACTTAGTTCTGGGGGATAGACTTTAGCATTACACTTCATAGGCTTGTAAACTGGCTTCTTAGATGCCCAGGCATTTGTGTATTTAATCACTACCTTCAAAATCCACATGAATGTAAGAAAACACATCTGTAATGTCAATGGTCAGCTATTGGCGAATCTCTTCAAGAACTAGGCATACGTGGTGTATAGTTTTTTTTTTTTTTTGACTCTTATAGGGGAATGAAGTGATGTCTAGAATAGCCTGTTACAGTTGCTTAGGAATTGCTTATTAACTGAACTGTTGTATGTCAGTTGGTTATGTGTATTTAAGTTGGTTATACAAACTACTTAGCAAGACTTCATTCAGATAAATCCCCTTCTTACACGTCACTCTGTGACGTACTACTGTGCATTTATCAGTCTTCCTTGGGTAGACACAGAACCCAGTGGTGTAGAGCTGGGGTTATGGTGGAACTGGTCCCAAGGACATGAATGCTGGAGAGCTGACCCTGAACCTCATTGGCGTGAGCAATGGATTGGGACCTCACCAATCCGTTGGGAGAATGGATTCTGCATCTCACCTGGGGCAGCACAGTAGAGCTGGCCCTGTTGGCATGGGCATAGGTGAGCCAGCCCTGAGGGCATGAAGTGGGAGAGCTGTCTCTGCCCCTTTTGGCTGCAGTATTGGATGAGCTGCCCAGGGCAGTGCTGGGAACATCACCCTATTGGTGCTGGTGCAGAAGAGCTGGCAGGTGACCAGCTCGACTACCACCCAGGCCCAGATCCAGGGCTTTGAGTTGGCCAACCCCAGCATCTACCCCATCTACAAACTGCTTTAGTGTGTGAAGGGGCTGGTCCTACAGATCCAAAGATGCAGCATCTCCATGACACAGGGCAACAATAGGATATCTGAGAGGAGTCTCACTGAGGACCCCGTATTGACAGTGTAGCAGAAACCAGTGGCCTCGAACCAGACCAATGACTGTTTGGAAAGATGTATGGACAAAGGGTCCAGTGTGGCACCATTACTCACTACAGCTTCCAAAATGAGTCTTTTTCTTATTTTCTCTTTTGAAGGGGGAGGTTTTAAGAGTGGAGAATGGGTACAAAGGGAGATGAGTGGGATTGATTTGCATGACACAGCTCACAATGAAGATTAATAAAAAGTTTAATAGCCACACTGATCATGGAATATAAAATAATTTAAGAGCTCAAGTACAGTGGAAAGTAAAGGGCGTATGTGTCTGTTGCAGACAGCTCACCATTAGAAAGTCTGAGTTCAAATGGTGTTGGTGAGCGCTCTCTGGCTTGGGCTCCTTCTGAGCAAGGCTGGGTGAAGACTATGAGAATGGTTGTGAAATTAGTGTTGGGTTAATTGCTCCTTCTGGTTACTCTTAGGAGAGGAGATCGCCGACAGTGGAGGGGAATGTCAGAACAACTTTGCTTTTCACAGGCCAGAAGCATCCGCAGGAGATGGATGGCTCACGTCCTTTTTTATTGTAAACTTGCTTTTTTATTTTGATACTCTTTTTTTTTATCAGTCTGGTAGAAAATGTCAGGCAGCAAATACCACTCCCGACAAGTTTCTTATGCACTGCGCACCAGTCTGCGTGGTTGATGGAGAGGAATTGAAGCCCCTGGGATAGATGGAGGGAGTGGGAACAGATGAGAGCTGAATGGAAGTGGGTCTGCACAGGGAGAGTTACTTCATCTCTCTGCCATTTATACCCGACAGAGCTGCAGGATGGGAAGGAATTGCCTAAATTCTGTCATCTTTTCTCATCCTGTGCCTGGGTCCAGCAGACAGGTGCTCAGTTCCTGCTGGTGGTTTTGTGGCTTTCAGATCCCAAGGTTCACAGGGAATCTGTAGGCCACTTACGAAGCATTGGAGATGGGAAGTCTCTAGCAGCTGCAGGAAAACCTCAGTTCTTTTGCTACCTGGATGGACTGAGCTTTGAGTTAGGGCGCAGACATGGTGAGTCCTCCCAATTCCCCTCTCTCTTGTCCCCTCTCTCTTGTCCCTGCAACATAAATATTTCAGAGGCCTGCCCATTAGGTTCATCTGAGACAGTTTCTGGTTCTTCCTTGTGATTGTTAGATCAATATTCCTGAATGAATCTTGTCTTTATGAAAAAAGTGAAATACTTTTCAATGTAGTGTGACAACTGTGCTTCAACATGTACATCCATACTCAAAAGTTCTCTCATCCAAATGGTTTTAGCAAGTCACGAGTCTCATGAAAATCCATGAAAATCATAGCACTGGAATGGTCCATCTCAATTACAGAGATGATAAAAGACCTCTGAGTTCTTATTTTATTCACCTATATGTGTTGTGAATAATACAATGGTTAGAATTTCAGTATCCCAAGATGATCTCATTTGGCATAGGGTCTCAAAGCCTTATGAAGCTTGCTGTGCTCCATGATATCCTTTGGTGGAGGGTTCATCATGCCTCCTTTGTCCGTCCGAGAATGCTTCCATCCACTTCATGCCTTTGTTTTTATTTCATGTTTCTTAGTTTGCCCTTTCTCTCTCCTCTCTGCTGGCCTCCAGCAGAGATATAAAAGCAGTCATTAAAATTGTATTTATTTTCTCAGGAGCTGGCTCAAAAGCCACCTCCTCTGGGAAGTCTTTCACAGTATTTCAAGTTGGTTATCTCATTGTGGGTGGTCAGACTGGTCCCTTAAGGGATGTGGACAAATTGACAATGTGACAAAGTTGTCCAGTCAGTCATTGAAACCTCACTCTATATCCTATATGTATATAATATATACAACTATTACTTTTCAAGTAGTAGAAAAACAACTGGACTTCAACTTTCTTGGGCAAAGATCAAGATAATACTGCCTTTAATCATCCTCTAAGTTCCAGAAATAGTTTAATTCTGCACAGATCAGGTCAACAGAGGTCAAGACAGGTGACAATAAGCAGAGGTTATTGTCAACCTCTGGACAGCAGATGTTGAGTAGGTGAGAACTCACCTCTGAGGGTCTTCTCAATAGCTTTTAATTAGTTTTTATTGTTACCATAATTCTGTCTAGCACAGTGGTTCTCAACCTTCCTATGCTGTAACCATTTAATACGGTATTTTATGTTGTGGTGATTCCCAATCATAACATTGTTTTCATTGCTACTTCATAATTGTAATTTTGCTACTGTTATGAAACATAATGAAAATAACTATATTTTCCTATGGTCTTTTGCGGTTTGCAAGTCACAAGTTAAGAACTGCTGGCCTGGAGTCATCTGGAAAGAGATGAACGTTGATTGAAGAATAACCTTGATCATACTGGCCTATGGACATGTATGTGGAGCCTTACCTTGACTACTAATTGGTGTAGGAGGGCCCAGGCCATTGTAAGAGGTGCCATCACTAGGCAGGTGGACCTGGATTATAAGAGAAAGCCAGATGAGCAAAGAAGATTGAGCCAGGAGGCAGCATCCCTCCTTGGACTCAGCTTGAGTTCCTGCTTCACTTCTCTCTATGATGGACTGTAACATGTAGGTGTGAAACAAATAAAGCTTCCCCTTAAGTTGCCTTGGTTATGCTTTATCACAGCAACAGGAAGAAAACAAGACCAGGAACCCAGTCATCATGCTGACATGGTAGTCTGTGTCTCAGTCACAAGCCACTTTAGATCCATCTCAATTATTGTGGATTGTAATTGCCTCAAGAAAAGGGACAGACTCATGAAGGACTTCTTTGTTACTGAGTATCCTTGTTTGCTTTCTTTTGATGTGACAAAATGTTGACTCAAAACATACTTGGGGAGTGTCTTAGTTAGGTTTTTAATGCTGTGAACTGACACCATGATCAAGGCAACTCTAATAAGAATAATATTTGATTAGAGCTGGCTTACAGGTTCAGAAGTTCAGGCCATTATCATCAAGGTGGGAGCATGGCAGCATCCAGGCAGATATGGTGCAGGAGGAGCTGAGAGTTCTATATCTTCATCTGAAGGCTGCTAGTAGAAGACTGACTTCCAGGAAACTAGGATGAGGGTCTCAAAGCTCACCCCTATAGTGACACACTTTCTCCAACAAGGCCACATCTACTTCAACAAGGTCACACCTCCTAATAGTGCCACTGCTTAAGCCAAGCATATTCAAACCAACACAGGAAAGAAATGACTTATTTCTCTTACATCTCACAGTCCAACATGTAGGGATGTTAAGACAGGAACCAAAGGCAGGAACTTGAGGAGGGGGGCACAGGAACTGAAGTAGAGGCCACGGAAGAACATCGCTTACAGTCTTACTCTTTATGTCTTACTCAGAGTGCTTTCTTATATATCCTACAATCACTTGCCTAGGGAATGACACTACCCATAGTGGACTGGGTCCATCCACATCAATCATTAATCAATAAAATGCCCCACTGACTTGTCTATAGGTCAGTCTGATAGGTTGGCCTCTCAATTGAGGTTTCTGCTCTTTGGATGACTTTTTCTTGTATCAAGTTGACCAAAACCTAACTAACATACTAGGTCTCATTCCCAGTAGGTGTTCAGTGTTGACCATAAAGAATGTCAGTATAGATAGCTAGAACCTTACAGGCTTCTGAGGTTCTTACACCCTTGCTGGATGGCTGAGTTCATCTCCTGGGCTCCTGATCTGCTGTGGACTTGCCTGGTGCAGTGTTGAAGAAAGCTTATAAAGTATGATATTATCTTCCTGTTCAGAAGCTTAGCCTTGAGGTTATTGTGTTTTTTTTTCAGAGTTTGAGACTGGATTCTGAACAGAGCAGAGGCTCTGTGAAGAGTGAGAAAAATCAATGATCGAATCAAGCCCTAGAATAGATGCAGGACCAAGGAATGAAGATGGGGTCTCAATGTAACCTTTTGGACACATTTAATGGGGTAGTCCCAGGCTCATGGATCAATGTGTAGAGACCCTTCCACAGTAGCTAGAAGATGATGCCTGATTTCTTGGGTGACCTTGTGACATCAAGATACCAAAGCTCAGGGCTTCTTTGGCCCATACAGTTATCAAGTTTGAATCAGTCACTTCTTCCTCTGCTCTCCCTCACTACTGCACAGCTCTGTCATGGACCTGAAGTTGACTTTCTGTGCCCTTTCCCCCTCCTTCTTCACACCATTGCTTTTTAATTCTTATAATTGCCCCATTAACACAAGTCTGGGAAAAAGCTTTTGAACAACTTACTGCTGGGAAGAAATGCTCATGTAAGGTCAGAAGACCAGACCTCAGATATGCTTAATCTTGAGACTAGACATTTTTTTACTTCTAGTACAGGAAATTTTTTTTGGTAGACTTTATTGTGTTTTTTTCCCCCAACAGTGTCTTGATAAGTGTGATGGTTATTACTGATTGTCAACTGACAGGATCAAGAATTGTCACCTAGAAGATGAATCCCTCAACATGTCTGTGGGAGAGTTTCTAGCTTGGGCTAATTGATGTGGGAAGACCACCCTAAATGTGATGGCACCATCCTATGGGGTTCTGAAACGAATGGAATTAAGAAGCAAGCTGGGCACTAGCGTTCATCTTCCTCTGCTTCCTGATTATGGATGCAATGTGATCAACTGCTTCAAGCTCCTGTCAACATACCTTCCTGCCATCATGGACTGTATACCCTAGAGCTATGAGCCTGAATAAACCTCTCCTTTAGACAGTTGCTTTTGTCAGTTATTCTGTCACAGAAATGAGGCATATATAACTAGTATTCTGATCAACCTAGACTGGTTTTGAACTGGCCATTTAGTTATGTCCTTCTCTGCCAGCTGCTGGGATTATAGGTGTATTCCAGCATGCCAGCTGACATCAGTGTTTCTGAGGCCCTCATTGCCTGGAGATGGGTGTTGTTTTAAGAATGAAGACTTTTAAGACTGCCTACCTGTGTATAATCCTTTGATTTGTGGCTTTGGATAAATTTTGGGAGTGATGTGTTGGAAGAGGTGGGCTGGAGAGGAAACAATGCCTCTTCCCTGCCAACTCTAACTGCTACCAGAACAAAGGTAAGTGATTAAATTGAAATTTAGCTTTGTAAAAAAATTTTTTTTGTTTGTTTCATTAAAACTCAGCTATTTAAAACCTTGCAAAATATAATTTTCTTCATTAAAAGAGCTTGCTGATTCTTGGTCTCAAGCTGCTGCAGCATAACCTTTCTTGTTCTGTATTCACTCAAGACACAATATCCTGTTGTGCTTGAATAAGGACAGCCCAGAGACTCAGGAAGGGTAGGGTCTCTGAAAAGATCTGCATTTTTGTCTGTGGGTTTTGCTGTGTCGATGAAGATAACGCAAAGCAGAATTGTTTCCTGGGCACAGGCAATTAGCAGAGAAGGTGAATACATGGTTAGAGACCCTCTCCTACTTCTAGCTGAGAGCTTTTGTTAATGGAGTTCCAGATGATAAAATGGTTGGCAGCTATGTATTATCCACCTGGAAAGAGCATAATTTTTGCAATGAAGATATTTGCTTTTGGTTAAAGTTTTGTTTCAACTTATAATGTATTAGTTACATTTCTATTGCTCTGATCAAGACAACTTATAGAAGAAAGAGTGCATTTCAACTTACAGTTCAAGAGGGTTGAGTTCATGATGTCAGGACATAAGTAGCAGACATGGTGGCTGGAACAGCGTCTGAGAGTTCACATCTTTAACTGTAAGTAAGAAGCAGAGAGAATGAACTAGATTTTAAGCTCTCAAAGTCTGCCCCAAGAGCTATATTTTCTTCAACAAGGCCACACCTCTTAAGCCTCCCCGAACAGTGCCACCAACTGGGGACCAATCATTCAAATAACAGAGATGATGGGTATGGGGGACATTTTCATTCAAACCATCACACAAGGAAAATGTAAATGCAACTAGAGTAGTATTCACCTCCTATCTATCTATCTATCTATCTATCTATCTATCTATCTATCTACCTATGTGTGTATATACATATATGGGAATATATGTATATATTTTTATTGAGAAAATAATTTGGTTGTCTTGATTTGGGATGAAATATATAGAGAATATGCAGTATTTTTCAGATTCTAATGGACAGAATTTTCCTTCAGTAGATTTTAAATTTGTAGTCAGTTTCTGGAAGGAATGCTAGTCCTTCATAGGGAAGCCAATGTGTTAATTTGTGGGACCAACATGAGGTATGATTGTGGGCTAGATGTGGTTACTACAATGGGAGGTGATGACGTACAATAAGAAGTTCTAGGAGATGAGTAAGCATGAAAGTTATCATATTAGTTTTGGGGTTAAAGATGGGAAGCACTGATCACTTTTCTGAGGGGTAATCTTTTCATTGTTCATATCTCTTTCCTCATGGTTTTTCTTTTCTTTTTTTTAAATTTAATTTTACTTTTTACTTACTTACTCTACGTCCAGCTCACAGCTCCCTCCAGGTCACTCCCTTTCACAATCATTTCCCCGCCCACCTCCCCTTCTCCCTTGAGTGGATGGAGGCGCCCCTGATTATCCCCTCACTCCCAGCACTTGAACTCTCTGTGAAGCTAGGCATTTTCTCTTCCCCTGAAGCCAGACAAGACAGCACAGGCGACAGCTTTTGGAATAGCTCCTGACTCGGTTGTTCAAGACTCACGTGAAGGCCAAGGTGCACGTCTGCTACATATGGGGGAGGGAGAGGGCCAGGTCCAGCCTGTGTGTATGCTTTGTGTGGTTCAGACTCTGAAAGCCCTAAGAGACCAGGTTAGTTGACTTTGTTGATCTTACTGAAGATGCTCTAACTCCTCAGCCCTGTCAGTTGCAGGTTTCCATTCATTTTCATGGCCATCTAGCCATCTCTCCTGTCCTTCTCCACAACTGATCCTGAAACCCCATTTCCCTCCCCATTCCCCTCCCTACATCTGCCTCTTGTGACTATTTTATTCCACCTTCTAAGTGAGATTCAAGCTTCCTCCCTTGGGTTTTGTCTTAGTTAGGGTCTTATTGCTGTGAGCAGACACCAGGACCAATGTAAGTTTTATAAAGGACAACATTTAATTGGGGCTGGCTTACAGGTTTAGAGGTTCAGACCATTATCATCAAGGTGGCCTGATAATGCCAGGATAAATTCAACAGGCATGGCAGCATCACAGCATCCGGGCAGGCAGGGTTCAGGAGGAGCTGAGCTCTACATCTTCACCTGAAGGAAGCCAGGAACAGACTGAGCATCCCCAGGCAACTAGGAGGAGGGTCTCCAAGCCCACCTCCACAGTGACACACTTCCTCCAACAAGGCCACACCTTCTAATAGTGCCACTCCCTGGGTCAAGCATATGCAAACCATCATAGGATTTTTTTCTTGTTCAGCTGTTTTGGGTCTGTGGAGTACAACATGGTACCTGTATTTTATGTCTAGTATCCACTTATAAGGAAGTACACACCATGCATGTCCTTTTGGAGCTTGGTTTCCTCACTCAGGATCAAATTCTCAAGTTCCACCCATTTGCCATCCATCACGTTTTAGTGTTTAATAGCTAAACAGTATTCCATTGTGTATATGTACCATATTTCCTTTATCCATTTCTCAGTTGAGGTACATCTAGCTTGTTTTCAGTTTCTGGACTATTACAAATAAAGCTGCTATGAACACAGTGGAACAAGTGCCTTTGTGGGATGTTGTAGCATCTTTTGGGTATATGCCCAGGAGCAGTATAGCTGAGTTTTGAGGTAGAACTATTCCCAGTTTTCTGAGAAAATGCCTCATGGCTTTTCTTAGCCCCCCTCTCCCCTCCTCCGTGCCTTTCATGATGCAGAAATGCTGTAGTCAAATATGGACTTTCTGTGCTTCGAGATCAACTAGCCTCAAGAACATTTTGATTAAGCTGAGAATCTGCACATCAACTTGTTATCTGGTAGGGTATGTGAGGCAGTGGAAGGGATGCTTGGAGCCAGTCAGCCAGGGACAGGTTTTGCTGCAGATCTCACTGTGACATCCTCAGAAATCTCTCAATCCTGTAAGTATTTGCTACAATTGTCCTTTCCAGTATTACTGTCCAAATCTTGGAGCTCAGGCTAGCCTAGAAGTCTCATCAAGATAAGGAACACCAACAGGCAAGAAGAAAAAGACACAGTTCAATTATATCCCACCCCCAGTACCTGAGCTAAGTGGCTGTCACGCTTCTTGAAATTTTAGCTTCTAAGATTTGGTGGACATTTTTCTTAGCTCTAAACAAGAATGTGCCCTGCCCAGCTTAAACAACATGGATGTGCTTACCTCATTAATCTTTCCTCAAGGTACTTGTGTAAATTTGTATTTGGAAAAGTAGATGTGATGTAATTTCATTTATGTCAAGACTATTTTAACTATGCGTTCATTTTCTTTTTTGTTTGTTCGTTTGAGACAGGGTAGGGTTTCTCTGCATAGCTCTGGCTGCCCTGTACCTTGCTTTGCAGACCGAGCTGGCCTCCAATTCAGGTGGTTTTCCCCCTCAGCACCACCCCCACCCTTTCAAATCCTCCCAGTTCCACCTCTGCCTCCCTACTCTCCATCTTCGTGCCATTTAAAATAATAAACAATAGACTTCAGTTTGTGCTTTGCATATTGTCCTGGCTGTGGAGCCATACACTGGAGTGTGGTTGACCTACCAGGAGCCATACCCTTGGAGGAAATTGATTTGTCCTTTCCCAATGCCCGTGGCTCCTCAGTTAAAGGTGTGTCTTGTGAATCCCTTACTTGTCCAAAGCTAGAGAGCTGATTGGCTTGATCTGGTGCAGATCTGGTGCTGGCAACCATAGCAGCAGTGGGTTAATGAGTGCAGCAATCTTGTCCTGTTCAGAAGATTCTGTTTCCCTCTGGTTCTTCCTTACCTCTGGCTCCAATGACTCAATCTGTCTTCCAAGATGATCCCTGAGGCTTGGAGGGGGTATGCCAAAGTGCAGAGGAGTGTTGTATGTTAAATTTGACTGAAGACCTACAAAACTTAATCTGCCTCATCCCCCGTGAGAGGTATTTTTCACCAAACCTTTAAACACTGATTGAAATGAAATCACTTATAGGTGAAGAGACAGGCATTTTGGAGGAAAGGCCTGGGTTAGAGGGAGAGTCAGAATTGAACCCAGAATCCCTGATCATACCAGTATTGCTTATTAGATGGGATTTCAGAAAAAAAAAATGAGTAGAACCCGTGTTTAGTTCATTATGTATCAATGACCATAAATTTTGTACACCTGGGTAGTTCAGAGACCCTGACTATTACAGGTACGTTGCACAGATCACATAGCTTTAACTACAGCTTTTCATTAATCAAGTCAATGCCATGTTTAATCCTTTGTAGTGCAGAAGCATTGGCTACCACCAACAGGAGCTTGGGAGCTTTACCTCTGCAAAACAAACACCAGGCTGAGCTCTGCTTCCCACTCTGAAATCTGTCATCATCAGGAGGGAGCAAGATCCGAAGCTCTTAGGGGAGGGTGAGGGGGTCACCTGCCTGTCTGTGGGATGGATTCCTTGAGGTGGGCCTTATAGGCTGAATGGTGGGCACAAGAGTAAAATGAGATTCTAGTTTCTGAATGAGCCTACGACCTAACAGATAGAAATAGTCCTCCCCAGCTTTGGTAGAGAATTCACAGGGTTAATGACTAAAGAATGGAGTTCTTGTAATCAATACAGTCCTCTGGCTTTATTGATTAGAATCACCTGCTTATTTTGCAGCTAAGATTTTTTTTTATCCCATTCAAAACAAAGACACCCTAGGGGACCATTAAGTAAATAGGCATTTAAGACTTTTTTCATTGCTAAGAAAGTAGTTAATTATTATTAGTGCCTAAAAGTCTCAATTTAGACAGAACACCTGAATGAGCGCACTGCCGAAACAGCAGTGACAGGTCTCCTATGAATGGATACCAATTTGTGGGTTAGTGAAGAAAAAATTGCTCCTTCCTCCTTGGGGTTGCTGGGGAGGGGTGTGACTCCATATTTAACACCTGCAAAGAAAGGCGGTTTGGCAGAGTGTTTCTGGGAAGGATCTGGAAGGGTGTAGCCTCCCTAAACACTGCCGTACCCCGTGGACACCATCGTTGTACCTATCAGGCTGTTCACACCAGAGCCTGTCTCAGGAGCTAGACTGCCAGTGTGGGAACCCTGAAAGACAAGGTAAATTTATTTCATTTCAGAAAAGCATTCAGTGTTGTGTTTCAGGGAAAAAAATCAAATACAGATTCGTGATCTTCCCTGTTTCTTTTGCTTCTGCTTGTTAGGAGACAATGCTTAGGATCATTAACACCACTTAGTCATTTGTTTCTCTTATTGTTCGATAATTACAGGAATCAGTCAGTGGGCTTGCGTTTCTTGTGTACCTACTGTGTTGAAATGTTTGTTTCTTGCCTTTGAACTTCAGTGCTATCTAGGGCTCACTCCAGTTTTTGTATGCACAGAATACTATTCTTCTTTTGTTTAATTGTGTGTGTGTGTGTGTGTGTGTGTGTGTGTGTGTGTGTGTTTAGTGTATATGGTGTCAAGGGTATAGGTGCACATGTGTCCACATGTGTGTGGTGATCACAGGGTAACCTTGGGTATCATCCTTTATAAATTATCCATCTTTTTACCTTTATATTTTCTATATTCTTATGAATTTCACACATGTAAACAATGTTATATAAACATGATTATATTCACACTCCCATTTATTCCCCCAACTCCCTCCCTTATCTCCCCCAATGTATCCCCTCCCAACTTCATGTTTAGAGATAAGGTCTCTCTTTGCCTGGAACTCACCCATTAAGCTAGGCTGACTAGTGAACCCCACGCGTCTTCCAGTCACTGTCTCTCCAGTGCCATGGTTAAAAATAGGCACCATACCCAACTTTTTTTTTAAACATGAATTCTGGAGATCCAACTGAGGTCCCCAGCCTTGTATGGCAAGCACTTTACTGAACAAGCCATCTTCCCAGTCTTCATAGATTAAAATAACCCATACTCGATCTGTAGAACATTCCCCCATACATTATAATATCTTGATATTAAATTTCCTACAATATCTTGATAAATGAACTTGACAAAGTCCTGTAAAGTCTTGACAGAGTTGTGATGTCACCCAGTAGTTCCGTTCCTAGGTATAGGTCTTAGAGGACTGCAGATATAGTCACAAGAACTGGTGCATGCAGGTTTGCAGCCATGTTGCATCTGACATTCCCCTGATGGAAGTAATCCAAACAGTAATTGATGAATTAATGGCTAAACAAAATGAGGTATATGGTGGGATCATGTTTAGCAATAAATAAGTATTGATTTCAGTTTCGGCATGGATGAACTTTGAAAGCATTGTAGTAAGAGAAAGAAGGGAGACGCAAAAGGCGCATACTATATGACTACATCTGAATTGTTTCGAATAAGCACACCCACAGAGACGGAAGGAAGACAGATTAGAGGTTAGGAAGGTGGAAGTGGATCACCAGGGATGAATATAGAGCTTCTCTTTGGGAAGATGGGAACATCCTTGGGTTTGGTAGTAGTGTACAATCTTGGTGAGTGTACTGAAAACCACTGAACCATGTGGCATGTACGTTATATCTCAATTCAAAATAAATTTTACCAGTGACTCATCCAGTGCCCACGTTTCTAAACACCAGACTTATGTTCTGGTTCTATGCTCAGGATCAAGATTTAGCATCAGGCTCTAATCCACTGGTATAACCAGTAAACATTTTTCTGCGTTAAAATTAAGTTATTGCATTTATCCTCAGGGAACGTGTGTAATGGAGATGAAAAATAAAAGCATGAGGCAATAAAGAATGAATAACATGAATACATATTCTCAAAGCCAACTCTTACATTAATTTACTTATTCCCTTTACATCCCAATAGCTATCCCCATTCCTCCTCATACAGTTCCACCCCCATCCTCCTCTCCCCTTCTCCTCTGAGAGGGCAGGGGCCTCCTGGGTATCCTCCTACCCTTGCACATTAAGTTTCTGCAGGCAAAGCCAACTCTTAAGATCTCTGGGACCCACGCCCAGGCACTTGTGTCTTTGAAGTTTTCCTGAGATTCTGTAGTTTTAAAGGACTTTATATGTAGAGAAGACTCATCCATAACTTGCTTCTCCTGCTTCTTGGGAAGATTTTGCTTCCCCAGCTCACTCTAGTTGACTGGGTCATGTGACTAGTTCTGGGTGAAGAGTAGAATGGGCACATACCACTCCAGGGTCAAACCATTTCATTGCCCTGTCAGACTACCCAGCATTCTTTCCCATTGCTGTATCAATAGGGGAGATCATTTGATCTAACAGTACAGGTGTAAGACCTGGAGGCTCCATCACCCTGTGTCTTTAAGTCACTCTATGGAACAAATACCCCAGATAAATTGCCGGGATGGGGTAGTAACAAATAAACCTTTCATGAGTTAAACGCCAGAATGTTGGGATGTTTGCTAGTGTGATATAAATCAGCTCATCCCTCTAATCAAGTGATTATGATGTCTGGAAAGGCACGGGAAGGAATCAGCTATAGAGATGACACATTTTCAAAAACTGGGGATGAGTCTATCATCCGACGTGGGAGTGACCACTTAACCCTTAGAAGCTTTGGAGCTGGTTCTCAGTAGTTCTGGTTGCAGAGACTAGTCTCAACTATTTGAAGGGATGCTGCTCCATGAACTAAGAAAATGGTAAAAAACAATAGTTTATCTAATTTCCTTCTAGCGTAAACTCTCTGCTTTTTGGTTGGATAGAATGGAATAGAGACCTGATGGGTCACCAGACGGGTCGTTTTCCATCACAAGCTGCGTCACCTCAGGCTTTACTTGCTCTGATGGACGTAAGTCCTGAATTCTATATGCACACGGCATGTTGGTACATCATCTTCAGTGAAGCCAAGAAATGTTCTGTGAGGGAAGACTCAGACGGTAGGTTGAGTTTATCCCCATTAACCTCTCTGGAAAAATGCTTTCTTTGGGTGAGTCCCCAGGTGACATATTACCATTACGACTGGTTTCCTCTTTGTAATAGTCAGTTACCCTGCTTGCAGGCTGGTAGGCCTCACTTTTGCTCAGCTGCCTTTGTTTCTTTTCTGCCTGCCTCTAACTGTTCTCTGTCTTCCACCATCTAGCCTTCAAGATGACTACAGAGGTGCTGTGGGGTGGAGGATGAGGGAAGTTAGGTTAACCAGGGCTCTGTGCAGATCACATAAATACCCACCATGTTCCTTCTCACCAATACATGGCATCTTTCTCCCTGCTTTGGGAGAATGTTGAGGTTGTCAAGTGAATTTCCTAGGGGGACACAACTAGAAAGCAGTAGGGCTTGTGCTTACACCGATGACGGACACTCATGTTGTGAGAGACAACGCTGCCCTTAGCCCAAAGCACTGTAATTTATTAACCCGCCATTTCTTAACTGAAAAGAAAAGGGTTACAGATGTTAAGTTTTCCCACTCCAAGCAATTGTTATCTTACATAGCAAGAAATTGCTGGAGGAAGATGGACGGTAGGTGAAGCTTGTTTCTGGTAAAACCTACCAGGAACTTTTCCTTAGAGTAAATGGATGGGTGTGAAGTGTTCAAATACTTCCTTTTCTCATTTTAAAGACAAGCTCTCTGAGACATGTCATACAATGTATTTTTGATCATATTCATTGCTCACACCACATCTCCCATTCCCAACCCATTCAACGTTGTGCTCTCTCTATTTGCTCTTTATTTTGTAACTCATCAAGTGCAGTTGGTGCTGCTCGCATACTCATGGATGTGTGTCCTACTGCTGGAGTGTGGTCAACCTACCCGCGCACAACCTTAAGGTAGAGTGACTCTTCCTCTCCTAGAAGCCATCAATTGCCGATATGTCCTCCTCCCATACTAGGATTTGGTCTGGCTTGAGTTTGCACAACTGTTGTGAGTTTGTATATGTAACTGCCCTGCTGGGTCCTAACAACACCATATGCTTGTAGTCATCCATTCTCTCTGATTCGTAACAGCATTTCTGTCCCCTCCTCTGAGCTGATCCCTGACCCTTGATATGAGGGAGTGTGATATAGATGTGTTTCTTAAGCAGAATATCCTAATTCTCTTATTTTATTCTCTGTACCTCTAAATTAAAATGCTCTGACCCTGATATAGATCATGAAGAATTACAATGCAGCACTGTGGTCAGTTTATAAAGAACATTTTTTTTTTTTTGGTGAAGCAGAAATACGTTATAGCTAATCAGGGACCACAGCACAGCAAAAGATCAGAACAAGCATCCTGTTCTGTGCTCACTTTCTCACCAAACTTTCCTAAGTGGTCACATGTAGCTGCTGCTGTTCTAGGTGCTAGTCACAAATGAGACAAAGTCCTGGCCTCCACCCAATTTTCAACCTGTGGAAAATTGACAGCAGATTACTCAATGATAAATCACTGTCGTATGTGATATGTTGGTGGATAATACTACCCTCTAATCTGTCTATCTCTTAATTTCTCGGTCTGTTAACATGATCCTTATGTTCTTCAGAGACTTTGCAGGTGTGTTTGACTATGCTAAAGACCTACTAGAATTTATTTTTATTTATTCTTTGAAAATTTTACACATGTATATAATATATTTTGATAATATCCACTTTCTGTTCCTCCCTGAAAATTCCCCCAATCCCTCCTAAAACATCTCCCTCCTCACTTCATCTCTATTTAAAAAAATAATCTACCAAATCCAATTGTTGCTATTGAGATGCACATGGGTATGGAGTCACCCACTGTGGCATGGGCAACCTGACAGTGGCTATCTCTTCTCCCAACTTGACTTCCTCCTCCACTGGCCATTAATTGCTAATAGCACCTCAGCTGGAGTGGGGCCTTGGTAGCATTTCTCTTTCCTATGCTGGAATTATGGCTGGCTTGATCCTATGGAGGTATCCATAGTTGCTGTGAGTTTATGCTATAATAGCCAGGGTTGTCCAGATGACAGAATTTTAAAGCTCTCTTTCCTATCTCCTTTTTTTCCTTTTTTTCTTTATTAACTTGAGTATTTCTTATTTACATTTCGAATGCCATCTCCTAGCTCTTACATTCCTTTCCAGTCCCCTCTGAGATGAGACTATGCTAGAGGATCGTGATGGAGCCATTCTAATCACAGATGTACTTAAAGTGAGAATTCTTCTTGAGTGGGCCCAGAGAGAGATGCTACCATGAAAGAAAGATCTGAGAAATGCAGCGCCATTCACTCTGGTGTTCGAGGCATGGATCACATGACAAAGACTGTGGTGGGTCCTAGAAGACACAGAATGTTCTGGAATGAAATCTCCAGGAGAGTCCCCAGAAAGGATCTGAGTCTTACAGACACTCTGACTTGATTGTAGTTAGTCTTACATCAAACTTCTGAACTACAAAACTAAGGTAAGACCCATGTTATATTTAAGCCACTAAGATTATAGCATTTGTCAAGGCAGTCATAAAAATGAACACATGATATAAATGTATTCTATGAGCATAATAATCACTCTGGAAAAGATAAAGGAGGCATCTGGTATCCCCTCATGAGACAGTATCTTTCCCTCTAACACAGAGTGGTCATGGATGGCTACTCTGAGGATGTAGTAATTGAAACCTGATGAGGAGGAATGTGTGTGAATGTGTGTGACTGTGTGTGTGAGAGTGTGAATGTGTGTGTGACTGTGTATGAGTATGAGTGAGTATGTGTGTGAGTGTGTGAAGGGGGAAATCCAAGAAGAGAATTGCAAGCAGATGATACTGACTGGGTCTGGAGGGATCTGTCAAGATTATCATACTAGTGATGTGCTGTTAGGTTTGAAGAAGTTCATCAGAAGCAAGGTGTTCTTTCTTCTTATCTACCTATCTATCCATGCATCCATCCACACATCCATGCATCTATGCACCCATGCATCCATACATCCACCGACCCATCCATCCATGCATCCATCCATACATGCATGCATCCATCCATCCATCTGTCCATCCACCCACTCACCCACCTATCCATTATCCATCCATCCATCCATCCATCCACCCATCCATCCATCCATCCATCCATCCATCCATCCATCCATCCATCCATCCATCCATCCCGACCCATCCATTCATCCATCCATCCATGCATGCATCCATCCATGCATGCATCCATCCATCCATCCATCCATCCATCCATCCATCCATCCATCCATCCATCCATCTATCCTTGCATCCATCCACCCATTCATTGCATCATTTCTCTCCCAGCATATATTTATTGGTGGTTTTGCAATGGCAGGCATGGTTACCAACACTGGAGACACAGCAGTGAACACACTATGTGCTGGTGTGAAATTCTCTACTCCAGATGATGGCTCCAAACGCTCTTGTCCTAAATGTTCCCCTATCTTCCTAGGGAGAGAAGACATCCTGTTACAATTCATAGCAAATCTACTCAAAGCTGGTTATGTCTCTCCTTCAGATTTGGGGTAACAGTTAGGCAATTTTACCTCTTAATTCTAAAAGAACCTACTATGAGAATACTGGTGTACAATTAAATTTTAAATTCATCTTTCTCCAAATACTTAGGTTGTAGTGATCATATTAATGATGACTCATCATTAATTTTAGGAATGATTTGATTTTTAGGAAACTGACTCTTTAACTGATTTGAAAGTTTCTTGAAGAGACAGAAAATAATCTGTGTGACTACACACACACATACACACACATTCACACATACATACTCACTCATATTCATACACAGTCACACACACATTCACACTCTCACACACACACACACACATTCACATTCCTCTCTCCCCCCTCACACACACACACACACACACACACTCTCTCTCTCTCTCTCTCTCTCTCTCTCTCTCACACACACACACACACGCACATTCATACTCCCTCTCTTTCTTCCTCTCTTTCTCTTACACACACACACACACACACACACACAAAACACACACAGAGTGTTCCATACAACCTTCCTTGATACCTATGACGCTATCGAGACATTTCCTTTCACCAAATTCCCAAAGTTTTTTTTTTGTCATTTTGTTAAATTTACTAATTTAGCCAGTGAGAATGATAAGCAGGGATCTATTGGCGAAGTCACCTATCTCTTCAGACAGCTGATGTCCCAGCAAATCAGAATTGATTTGAATTAAGGTAAATGATAACCGGAGCTGTCAGGCCACCCCTGAAGAGCCTGTTGAATGAGTTTTCAGGGTGAATTTTCTTTGTCTTCACAGCCTCAGACTGCATTTTCCTCTGCCTTTCTTTCCTTCCCGTAGCCAATTTCATCTCCTTCTGCCTCATTCTCCTCCCTTGATTCCCTCTCTAGCCACCTAGGTGAGCGGAAGCTGAGGCTGGTCCACCCTCAGAGCCCCAGACTGACCTCTTCCACCTGCTCAGTTGACCATTACCAGAATCCAAGGAGCTTGTTGAGCAAAGATGAGTATCTGGGGGCAAAACCATGTGGTTATCTGATTCCTTGAGTTTCTGGCCTGTAAGTAAGGGACTTTTCATGGCATTGGAGGATGCAACTGTAAGTTTTGCTCAGTCTTTCTGGGGAGAAGGCACCTGGCATATGGCCCTTTCTCCCAGAAATAACCCCCTCCCAACATTGCCAGGTGTTTGAGTTTCTTTCTTACTATCTCAGAGGCCATCTAAGGCATGCATGCAAGAGAGTTGCCTTGAGTGGGAGGAGCACACTCATCAGATTTTGGTCCCCCATGTCCTTCCTGATGCTGCTTCATTGGCTTCAGCTTCTTCATTTTGCCTTCAAAGTTCAGCTCAAATATGGCAGGGAGGCATTTTCAGGTCTTTGTGTCTCCCTTCAGATGAAATGGATGTTTGAGACCCTCACACTCTTGACCGTCTCTGTCACAGCCTCTCCCTACTGCCTGAATCTTGAACTTTTTTTTTTGTATTTGCTTCTCCAAGAGGCCTAGAATAGCAGTGAATAAGACCCTGGGACTCACACAAGCTTGCACATGCTTATTGAATGTAAATTCTCCCAGACTCAAGAGTAGAGCTGAATATTTTTTGGCTCAAGTGATTGTTAAGCACAGGGGAGTCTTGGATCAAGAAACAACTAACTTGATGTATGTGCTTTGTGTGAGGAATGACTTTCATGAATCGGCTAGATCACATTAAGAAGAGCACTGAGCATATTTTATACATATTAGAATTTTGTAGGTCTTACCACTTATGCTTATAACTGGCTTAGTCATTGGGATGATGTCATATGAAGAAAGTCAAATGGATATCCAAAAGAGGGACTTCTGCACAAATGCAGAAAACCAGGAAGGGCCACCCAAACCACTAGCTGAGGAGCCATTGACAGTCGATGACTTCTGGGGTGGTGGAGATTCAGTTCTCTTTAAGGGTGTGGTTTCATACCCTTGAATATACAGACAGCACAAATGGAATGAATAAAAAATAATAAAACATGATAAAAAGGGACAATAAAAAGTTGAGAGACATGAACTTGGGAGGGAGTGGGAAAATAGGAGGTGGATCTCGGAGGAATTAGGGGAAAGGAAGGGGTGTAAATATGAACAAAACACATTGTACATATGTATGACATTCTCAAATAATTACTAAGACTATTCTGTTAAAAAGTTAGAAAACCCGGTAGTCTTTGATCCGTGATTTTAATTCTAGAAATATTTTCTACTTTTAGAGATTTTTTGAATAGAAATTTTTTACCATCTTATTAATTATAGCAAACGAGTATTATTAATGAAACAATGAACAACAGCAACAGCAACAACAACAAAAACTAACCAAGAAACAAACTTCAGTATAAATAGACCCAGAAAGAGATGTTTTTTAAGATTCAACAAACAAAATAAAGACCAGATTTTTCCTGGGGACAATCTGAAGCAGAGAATCAGTCAACAGCCAAGGACTCTTCTGTCCTAAGAGTGTACAGAGCAGGGATGCCAGCAATCTGACTTTCAGAGCCTTGCCTGTCCCATGGGTTCCTGTACTCAGAGTTTCCGAAGCACAGACAACTACAGAGGCTTTCCCTGGTTTCTAAGTAAGGCCCTTACATCTCCAATTATATACACATTTGAGCATTTTAAGCCTGTATATGCCATAACTAGCTAGTTCTTAGATTGTAGTTATTTATACCAGAAAATAAAGAACTGTGCTTTTCTTGAGGAAGATCTTAATCTGATCTTCATAGTAGTTTGGGATGACTAGCCGGTTCATATGAATGTACTTTACAAGGGAGACTCCAGAGCTGAGTGAAAAGCTAGGAGTCTCCCAAATCTTTGATGTTACAGAGGTGCAAAGATATGAAAGGTATCCTGTACTGTTTGGCATCACCACATGACTTCTTTTTTTTTTTAATTTTTATTAGATGTATTTATTAGATGTATTTATTAGATGTATTTATTAGATAACATTTCAAAGGTTATTCCCCTTCCTGGTTTCCTGTCCATAAGCCCCCATGCCCTCCCCTCCCCCTCCCCCATAAGGGTATTCCCCCCATACATCCCCCTTATTGCTCCCTCATATTCCCCTGCCCTGGGGGTCTGACCTTGGCAGGACCAAGGGCTTCCCCTTCCCCTGGTGCCCAACAAGGCTATTCTCTGCTACCTATGCAGTTGGAGCCCTGGGTCAGTCCATGTATAGTCTTTCGGTAGTGGTTTAGTCCCTGGAGGCTCTGGTTGGTTGGCATTGTTGTTTTTATGGGGTTGTAAACCACATGACTTTCATAAGTCAAGCTTATTAGTTATACTTATAATATTTTCAAGTTTTGGGGACATGGATTTGATGGGTTATATAAATTATTTTTAATATTAATATATTCTTTGGGGCTTTAACTTGAATTTACCTTCCCTTATCTTTTGAGATGTATGTATGTATATATGTATGTATGTATGTATGTATGTATGTATGTATGTATGTATGTTTTTATGTATGTATGCATGTAGGTCAACTTGACACAGTTAGGGTTATCAGTTAGGGTTATCTCCATCAGACTTCCCTTAGGCATGTCTGAGGGTTATTTTCTTGATTAATACTTAGTGCAGGAGGACCCAGCCTATTGGTGGTAGTATCATCCCTGAGCAGGTGGTTTTGGGTTGTATAAGAAATTAGGCTGAGTAAGCCATGAACAGCAAGCAGTGAGCGGCATTCCTTAATTGCATTTGCTACAGTCCTCACCTCTAGTTTCCTGACTTTTGTTCCTACCTTGACTTCTTTCTATGGATTATGACTGAAGATATGAAAATCAAATAAAGCCTCTCCTCCCCAGGTTGCTTTTGGTCATTTTCTTTATCACAGTAATAGAAGACCTAACTAAAATACTTTCTAACCCAGGACCTCACCTTACATTCTCAATTGCATATTAATGACACATTATTTTGAATTGTTTTCTATTATGAAAAACAAACAGGTGCACATCTGAGTTTTGAATGGTCTCAAAATTGGGCATAGGAAATGAGTCATTTTATGGACAGAAGGGTAAGTACAAACCATTCATTTCTGCAGACAATTACACATACATTTGCTTACATATGGAAACACACACAAGTTGTTATTGATCAAGCTCATAGAGGTTCATTTCTAAGCTGTATGGCTACAATGAACAGGAATAATTATAACTCCAGAGTCTTTCTGAGCATCATCTATGTGTAGAATGCCCTTAGGCGTTAGTCTTCAGGGGGCAGACAGCCATAGTATTCAGTGATGTATTTTAATATTTTTGGTTGTGAGCCTAGCCTTTAACGGATGAGCCATCTCTCCAGCCCAGTGATGTATTTTAATACCTACCTTCCTAATGGCACTTCTCCATTTATGATGCATGACACATAGGAAGCCCCAATCTCCACACCAGTTATTGACATACAATCCACTGGGACATCAGAAGTATGCATGTCCATTGTTTTTATTTCTCTTCTTTAGAATGAGGAAAGGAAGGACAAGAGTGGCATGCTCAAGATAATGCTTTGTTGTTAACAGAAGAACAAGGATGAGAACCCAGGTCTCCAGACTTTCCGCACCAGAAATCTTTATTAGGTATCTTATTGTCTCTGTGAATATGAGCTCGTGTGTGCTGAAGATCAAATGTGGATTAATCTCTACCAACAAGGTATAGTTATCACTAAATTAATTACTTCAGGTCATATTTACACAGCGTAGCATTTGTTTGAACGAAGATTTTCTCCATGGTTTTAGGCCAGCCGTTGCTGCCCCTCTAACAGGGATGAGTTGTAACTTCATACCTGGGTGAATTGCCCTTGTGTTTCTTAGCAAAGATGGAATCGCAGTCAACATTTTTATAGAAAGGACACTTCTGTGGGTGCCTCTCTGTGATACTTAAGCTAATAAATGAGTATTCACTAAAACCAAATTACAAGAAAAACTCATTCATGAAGGTGGTCACAGCGACCCTTTGTTCACGGTGTTGCTGCTCTCCAACTTTGGTCATTGGTTTGACTGTCTATGTCCCCCGTGCTTTACAAATCCAGAGAGAAGTGGGGGAAACATAAAATTTATTTTCCACAATGTGAGGCATGAGCTTCCCTAGCATTTCAGAGCCCTCCATTTTTGTGATGGGCTTTGATTCAATCCAGCCTGAATGAAAGACATTTCATCACCCCAGAATGCATTTCTTTATTTGCCTTGGATCTATGATTCTGTCAGTATTGAGAGAAAAGAAAAATCAATGCTGCACTATAAACCCCGGGCCGCCTCTGGCCAACGTGGTCAGCATGGTGTGAGCAAAGGAAATGGCAGGGGAAAAAATTGACCGCTCAGCAAGAGTGTGGCCAGTAACGGACACGGCTCAGGGCTAATAACAGCTTGCAATTACACATGGAAAAGCCAGAGCGTGTAGGGCACTCGGTGCGAGGGGGATGTAATACAATTTATTGAACCGCCAGTTAGAGTTCTGTAGCTTCTCAATAAAAAAGAGTGTTGGACCTGCACTCCTTAAAATATGGACTTGCATGGTGCCAGCAGGTGAAGGGGATTTTGGGAAACTGGAAATCAGAAGACCATGTCTTGAAATCAGGTGTCTACCAGTCAGACTCAGTATACATGCAGAGTTTTGGCAAGTGCCTCTCTGTCTGTCTCCATAGCATCCCAGTCTAAGATCAATGTCTAACTGTATGGAAAAGCAGGATAATGATAGTGAGCAGAACAAGCAGATGCTGGACATAGGTGCTTTGAAGTGAAATGTCCAGGGTACTGGCTTTGTTGCAGCCTGACAAGCAGCACCCTTGCCAATCAACCTTTCCTTGTTCCTCTAAAGGGCTCCTTTCCTGCTGGCCTTTAACTTAAAATGTTGCAGAGAAACAAGGTAAAGAGTGGCCAGTGTGTTCTGACTAGCCATTGGAGTCCCTGAGGAAATAAAAGGGAAGTGGGTTTGAGTACCAGCCTGCTGAGTCCAGACTTCCTGGCTCAGGTGGGGTTCATTGTGTGTGGACATTCAATTCCTCAGTAGGAGACATTCATGGCCAGTTGTGAAAAAACTCCCAGGGGCTTAGCAGCTAGCTTGCTTGCTTTCTTTCTTTCTTTCTTTCTTTCTTTCTTTCTTTCTTTCTTTCTTTCTTTCTCTCTCTCTCTCTCTCTCTCTCTCTCTCTCTCTTTCTTTCCCCTCCCCTCTCTCTTTCTTTAATAAAGCAAGACATATTTTATTAATTCCCTGATAATTTCATACAATGTACTTAGGTTGTATTTTCCATCTCCCTCAACTCCTTAAAGAAAGCCAACTCCCTTTCCCAACAGTTTTTAATGACTCAGTAGCTGCCAGTAGGACTTGATGGCCTTCTCCCTGCTCTGTAGCATGTAGTTTCACCTACCCCACTCTATAAAGGTCTCAACATGAGATGAACTGCAAGGAACAGAGAGGTGAGTTCATGGTTGAGTAAAGGCATGAGAATGGGAACCAGAAGGGCCCGAGAGTAGGAACCAGGCAGTCGCTTCAGCTCTTCCACTCTTGCTGTGACCTCTGTCTGTGTGGTTGTCATACTCCATTTATTTGTGGTGGGTGAGGAGGTGACTGTTGATAGACTCGGTACATCCTCTTTGTAGACTCAGAGTAGTCCTGTGTCAAGGTTTGGAAACAGGGTTCTCTGGGTGTTTTCCTCTTCTTCCTCTTCTTTGTTTTTCTTCTTCTTCCTTTTCCTCCTCTACACTCTACTCCTCTTCCTTCTCCTCTTCTCCTTTTCTTTCTTCTCTTCCTTTTCCTCCTTCTTCCTCTCCTTTTTCTTCTCCTCCTCCTCTTTCTTTTTCTCTTCTTCCTTCTGCTCCTTCTCCTTCTTCACCTTCACCTCTCTTTGTTTCTTTTCTTCTTAAGTTAGGACTTTACTATTCCTCCAAACTCAAAACATCTACTGAAATTCAACTATAAATGTGAAAATCATATAGCGTTTGTAGAATTCCAAACACGGAAGCTTCTTTGTCCCCAGAACCAGTGACTATGTATTTATTACAGCCAAGCACTGAAGATGACCGCTTGGACTGGGTCACACTGGCTTGGTGGCAAGTATGGTGGATGTTGAAGAGGTGGCCTTGCCCAGTACTCACATACCATTTGCCACAAGAAGCAAACTTTAGGGACAACACACAGCTTTCATGGAGAGGCAGCAGGTACTTAACAGGTTTGTTCATGCTTGATGTTTCCGTGTTACCACACTCCAGGCCTTCCGAGTGCTACTTCCCAGTGGGAGCTTCTTATGGGGTTCCTCTCTTCCTTGTTCTCTGACCTTAGAAGTTGTTCCTTGGAAGCTGAGTTCTTTCTAGGATGGACATAGCAGGTCTGGGGATTCTTAGAAAAGCTCTGCTGCTACGGGGCACCTGCTGATACAGGATTGTCCTGGGTCCTAGGGTTTTCTTTTTGTTTCTTTAAAAATGTTTTATTCTGTTTTATTTATTTTTGAAGAGTTCTCCAAGTATTATTTGCTTATAAAATCAATGTAATGTATTATATTGGCAGAAACACACACACACACACACACACACACACACACACACATACATACATACACTTAGAGAGAAATCCCATAAAAACATAAAATCAGAAAGAATAATATATGCAATGTATTTACATAAACAGGGTATATACAAAAGACTTGTAAGGTTAAAAAAATGTCCATCCAAAGAAATATGAGACAAAAATTCTCCAAAAATACCATTGAATTTGTTTTATTTTGGCCATCTACTGTCGGTTGTATTTTATGTTTAAGTAGCATACAAAGTAATAGGTTCCTTTTGACACTTTCACTTTTAAAGTTTTAAAATTATATTTTATTTGTTTGTTTTTGCTTGTGTGCCTGTCACAGCAGGTCTGAGAGAGTTCAGAGGACGCATACAAAGTTAGTTTTCTCTTTTTACTGTTGTGTGTCCTAGGGACTGATACTGTGTGTCACGGGGATTGAACTCAGGTTGTCAGTCTTGGCGGTAAACACCTTTACCTGCTGAGCCATCTTGCTGGCCCCTGAGGGTCTTTTCATGCATACTTAGCTTTGGTTGACCCTTTGCTGCCTCCATTGCCCTTCTGCTCTTTGTATCCCCCTTCTAATTTCATATCCCATGCATTCTGTTACTGTTACCATATCCATCCTATAAAGCTGCCCCCCTTCTCTTAGGTCCCTTTCTAGTTTCCTGACCTTTGCAGCCACACACATATGCATACACAAACATTAGAAGCCAGGATTTGCACATGGGAGAGGACATGTGGGGCTTATCACGCTGAATCTGGGTGACCTTACTTAAAACAATCTTTCCCGTTCCATCCTTTCCCCGCAAAGTTTGCAATTCCACTTTCTTTAATAGCTGAACAAAATTTCATTGCATATGTGCATCATGAAACAAGATTGCATATTACCCATTCACCTGTTGGCGGTCTTTTGCCATGTTGGTTTCTAGAAGTAGAAAACATTATGAATCAGGCGGAGCTTGTGGGAATTTTATGTAAATGCGTCCTTGTAATCCTAGGTAAAGCTCTGGAGGCTCTTAGCCCTTCTTTAACAAGTCTGCAAGACAGCGTTAGCAACGAAGATCCTAGAGCATGGGTGGATGATAGGGGCGAGTGGGTAGGGGTGGGGAAGCCTTTACTCTCTAAATACTCTCTAAACATTCTTGCTCTAGAATGTAAATCGCTGCCGAGTTCAGAGGGAATAGAGTCCTGCATCAGTGATTACCCAAGGGCAGTTGGTCCTGAGACCATGGGGGACTGAATCACTTAGTTTGGTGCATTTACTAAATGCACAGTGTGGGCTCGGACACAGGGCAGAATGTCAGCTCTGGGTTGAGGGTAGGCACCGGGGAGTTGGCAAAGAGCCATCTTTGAACTCCACATTTGCTCTGGGTGATTAAAGGCAGAATGAAATTAATGGAACAAAAACTAGGTGACCTGTGAGCTCTCTGTACCCCTTGCAGCAAAGTCAAATAGGGTGGGAAGAGGAGATAGAGAGAGGGGAAAGGGGAGGGAAGTTGGGCTGTCAGCCCAGTTCATCCAGATCTCTCTCTCTCTCTCTCTCTCTCTCTCTCTCTCTCTCTCTCTCTCTCTCTCCCTCTTCTTGCTGTCTAAGCTAGACCCCCTTTCCCCCATTCTGTCCAGTGCAATCAGTCTTATCCAAACACACTCTTCTCTTCCAATTTGATCTTTGTCTCATGGGATGTGTGCGCACGCATGCGCGCGAGTACACACACACACACACACACACACACACACACACACACACACACACTCATGTGCACGAACCCTCACACACAGCTGCAGACCTGGAGGTGTTAGCCACTCTGCAGCTGCTGTCCTTCTCACATTAATCTATAGGATCAATGGACATTTCATTAGAGTAATCAAGTGCGGATGCCTCCTGCATTTATATTCTGTCCCCCCACCCCGACACTCTCACAGGCTAATTGGTCCTACAGCCAAGAGTACATGGATATTTCTCCCTATAGATGAGTGTCAAGAATGGTTTTTTACTGCTGGTTGAAACACCTATCAATACAGCGTGTGTATAAAAGCCTTTGCCCAGCAAAGCCACAGGGCTGTTGATAATAACACATTATTCGCTCTTGGTTCTAATGTGCCTTGCCTCCTCTCTTCCACCTTAGCACACATCCACACACTCTTTATGTTTGTCTCATCTGAAGAATTAACCAGTCCTGGATTGCCTTCATTTTAATGTTTAGCCCTAGAAATACCCACCCCCACAACCCTGACACCGTATAGGTTATGTATTCTGAGACAGCCTCTGTAAGGAGCTGGAGAGGCATGGTGTTTGCTGGTGGGGGGTGGGGTAGGGCACATCTTCCGATTCTGTTTATTCCTATCTCACCATTAAATGTACTTTTTCTTCTGAGGACCACGTGTCTGGTGAAGGATACACACAACATCTTTGTTCCGAGCAGACTTTCCGTGACTGCAGCTTGATAAAAGCAGACAAAGGGGCTCCTGCTTCTCTCCTCTGCAAACGTGTGGCCAGGCATAGCGATGGCCAGTGGCTCACAGGACAAGAAAGGTCATGCATGAGTGAGTCTCGGCTTTAAAATATGTGCAGGACTGAGCTCAGTAGTATATGACGCCCTGCCCTCCCCTAGCTTTACTGAGTCTCCAACCACGGCTGACCAAAGGTGTGGCCAAGAACATTTTGGAAACGGTAAAGGAGGGGCCATGAAGAAATGTCAGCCTTTGAGGGTGGCTTAGGTTACGAAGTGGCTCTCTTTTCTGAATGTTGGCTAGCTGTGCAATTGAGGTGGGTGTCCAGAAGACGGTAATGAACTCTGTTTACCCTAAGAGTCAAGTGACGGCAAGTGTGGGGGTTGGTAAGGTTTATTCATGAAAGAACAGAACTAGAGCCAATTCCAGTAATTACCTTTTAGGTGTTGTTCTCTGAACCCTGGACTTGGCACCTAGTTCATTTACTATGTTCTCAAAGTCAGATGTGCTCTTCAGATCTGTTGCTGGCCCACTGGCATAGTCCCCTCCCCCAGGTTTCTGGGAAGGCTGATGGCTTCCTATTGCCAGCACCTGCGGCCCTCTGTCTGAGGCCCTCTGTGGCTGGAGGAGTGTGCTTTGCTGCCGCACAGGCAAGCCAGTGGTATTGAGGAGATAATGCCCTGCTTGTCTAGGTCCCACCATCCCCTAGAAACGCCCTGTTGGCGGGGGGGCTCAGTTTTCCTCAGTTGTCCTGATTACGAAAACATTTTGAGAGGCATTGTTTCCCTCTCTGTCTCCTTCCTTCCCTCCCTCCCCACCATGACAGAATCTCTCAAATGAAACACCTGTACTGGGGTCTTTGTCTCCGGAGGCTTCCAGCAAATCCTAATAGGAAATAGATAAAATGTGGAAATTCATTCATTCATTCATTCATCCATTCATTCATTCATTCTTGATTGATTACCCTTTGTACCAGAATTTGTGCAAGATGTTGAAATGGGAGAGTTTTACCTTACCTCTACTACATCTGCCTGTAACTGGCAGAGTTCTGATCTGTGTGCATGCATGGGTATATGTATGAATGTAAGTGTCCATAACCATATGCATGTGTATGTGTGTGTCTGCTGTGTGTGCATATGTGTGAACTTATACAGGAGTGTGTATATGTGTCTGAGTGTGTATATGAATATGTATATGCATGTGTATGTGTGTGATTGTATGTCTGTGATGTACATGTGTGCCTGTGTGGACGTGTGTCTCTCTGTGTGTGTCTGTGTGTGTGTGTGTGATGTACATATGTGTGTGTATAAGTGTGCATGTGTAGAAGTGTCTATACCTTTCAGGTACACATGCTGTGGTGTGTGTATATGTGTGTGTGTATGTGTGTGGGTGTGCATGCAGATATGCTTTTCAGGCTGTGCACTCTGGGTCAGTCTTAGTGGTACCTTAAACTCAAGCGGACCTACAGACTACTGTGCACTGCCTGTGAGCTGAGAACCATCTCAGGTCCTCTAGAAGAACATCACATGCTCTTAAGCGTCAAGCCATCACCTTTCCAGTTCCACTGGTGTAACCTCTTAACAATATACTTACTTGGCTTATACGGATGTCACATTTCAAAAATAGAAGATCTGTGAAGCTTCATTAGCATAGACATGTACAGCCATTCAGTGTCGATGGCCTTCTCTAACATGTATGTTTTAGTCCTTTTGTATAGAAATTCCAGCCTGTGGCACTAGCTGAATTCAGATAATTTATTTCTCTATAGAATCTATTATGTCCAAGGGAGCAGAAGACACAATCCAGTAACATTTGTACACTGGATATTCAAAGGCTTGACGCTGGTGTTACCAATTCCTTCTTTCTGTTTCCGGTGATGAACTGAGAGTTCATATAAGTGGCATCCATCATTGGGAACCTCTCATGCCTGGAAAAATGGAGACAAATCATGGCTAAAGTCCCAGTCATGATTTTAAAAGGCCCCTGTCCCTATTGAAGGTGATGGTGGAGTGAGATGGATTGATGTCCTGGAAGTGATGAAGGACATCCGGCTGCTTCACACATTGGAGCTGGTGCCCTCCACGCTGACCTCAAGGGCACCGGCTCACAGTGTGCGGAGCATGGTCTCTTCATCCATCAGCGCATCTGATTTTTCTTTGAAACTGACAAGGTGACGTGGGCAACTGTCCACATGACTCAGGACAGAGACCATCAAGTCATTCCACATGGGCCAGCAGACAGCACCTAGAGGTAATGGCCTTTTGTCAATAGTGTCCTGGCTTGGATTCAAATCAGTGGCTGAGGGGTGAAAGGCTCCGGATTCTATTATGAAGAGCTCTGAGCTGTCTAGGGCTGAGAACCATCCCTCGCCACACTTAATGGTGGAATTTAAGGAGCCACTCTTGCTCTTTCTACCTCCGTCTCTTCCTTCTGTTCTTTTGCTTTGTAAAACTTAAATCTAAGTTTGGATCAAGTGGACCACTAGACATGGTGGAGAAGATCAGTTAATAGGCTTTTATTTATTATTGAATATTGAATTATTATGTATCAAAGGTTAAAACACAACACACATCTCTATTACTTCCCTCCGCCTCTCCTTTTCTTTCTCCTCCCTCTCTCTCTCCTTCATCCTTTTTTCTATCATTTATATATTGTCAGTATTATCTCTCTATACCTCCTTTCCCTCCCTCCCCTCTCTGTCCCTCCCTCTGTCCCTCTGTCCCTCCGTCCCTCCCTCCCTCCATTTCTTCCTCTTTTTTAGTACTACTTTCTGAGCTAAATATGAGTGCACAGTATTTGAATAAAATTGCTTTCTTAAGGTTGGACTCATGAATCCAGGCAGACAAGCCCATTTTTAGGGGTGCACTATGGTCTCAAGAATAAGACATGCCTATGGCCAAGAACAAAGAGAGAACTCTTCTAGAATGAGACCCAAAGGTGCCCAGGCTGTGTAGGTGGGAGAGCCAGATAGAACCTGCAGCTGGCACTCCCGTGGGGCTGAAGGTGAAGGGCCCACTCCTGCACGTGTTTGCTCTCACCATTAGCTGTAATGAAACCCGTGCCTTGCAACCAAAATGCTTGCTAAAGGTCACAGGATCCATTTTTCTCGCTAGCAGCTAGCCTTTTCTTCTCCCCTGCCCGTTTGAATCTTAACCTTGTAACTAACGACATGATCTTAGAAATAAATGAACAATTCAGCTAGGACTGCTTGCAAATTAAGACAAAATAACCAGAAAAGCCGCCGTTCTCTCTTAAAGACTAGAAACTAGGTCGGTAATAATGTTTTAAGCTGCACATTAGGGCTTTGTAACTCTTTGTTCTTAAACTGTACAATCCCATTAAACTGAGGGTTTCAAAGCCTTTCTGAGAAAGACTCTGCTGCTTTCCCCCAAGGTTCCTCATGGTAACTGTGTGGTAACAACCGCCTTCTTTTCAGGTGAATTTGGGAGAGGTGAGGGGAGAAAGCTGCCCTCTCTGTCCTCTAACCCTTATTTCTTTGGGACCATATTTTCACAGGGCTCTTGGATCAAATACTAGGTTGGAGATAATTTCTAGCCTTTTGCATGGCCATGGATAGAAAGCTGCAGCCGCAGGCAACAGTACTGGGACCCCAGCACAGGTCAGGGGGAGTGGTGACCTCCATCAGGGCAGACTGTTCAGTAATGCCACAAAGGCTGGCATGACCTGACATTCGTCCATGACCAAGGTTTGAAATATGTGCTGAGTTTTATCTCTTTAGCATTGATTCCTGTTAAAAGATAGCTAAACCTGAGAGAAATGTCATATTTTAGTGTCAATGAATGATGTTAAAAGACAGAATTGGAGGAGCAAAGGCAGATGGAATGAGACCGGGAAGAATTAGACAAGGAATGAAGGTGACTGTCTGGGTTGACAGACCCCGGAGCAGACAAAGGCTCTGTGACCTCCTTTGGCAAAAGAGAAGATTCACATACTTCTCATTTTTTTGCCCCTCAAAACTTGAAAATACCAGACTGGAATCCCAAGGGTGTATGGATCCTAGACTACTACCTAGTTACTTCTGGAACATTCCTCTAGGTTTCTCTACCCACTGATTTGGTTTAATGATATCACTTACATATGAAATGCTTGACTGAAACAGCCTGTCCTGCAAACGAATAAAGACATGGCCTCAAAGAGTGAGGGCTGAACTGCCTTGCTCAGAGGCTCCCATGACAGAGAGAGAGACTGCTATTTTGCTACAGGCTAGTGAGAAGGCATTAGTGGTTAGAAGTCATCTGTAGATGGGTCTTGCCTAGGCTATCTGTGTAAGGTAGTCTAACAGTGGGTTGCACTGATGTGACTTTCTGTTTATGTAGCGTGTATATTCACAAAGCACACAGGCACACCGGCTTACTTCAGTCACCCGGCTTTCCCATAGAACGTGTGGAGAGATTTTTAGGAACAGAAAAGTATGATCGTCCCTTTCTTGCTTGCTTTGTTTCCTCATAAAGGGACCGGATCTATGTGTCCGGAGCCAAATGGATGTAATTAGGTGAAGAATCGTTTTCTCTCTGTGTCTGAGCAAATATGTTTTGCAGTATACCAATTTCTCAAGGGCAGTGGGCTGGGACGGCCAGTCATTGCTGGGGGATGGCTGCTGACCTTCAGGCCAGGCCGACTTTAATTTGCACAACACTGCTGGTCCCAGGAGGCTCTTCAGGCAGGCCACACAATCAACACAAACTAGCAGCCTCCCATTGCCCAGCTGCACTCGCCCACTCCCCCGAAGGACATGGACGTGTAGCTAACTAGACATTGCTGCTGCCCAGATTTTGGAAGTGTGAATTGGGAAATTAAACTCTCTGAATCTAGGCTGATAAGCAGAAGCCAAGGAGCCTTGGTGTCTCGCTGGTGTCTCTTCCCAACTGCATTATTTAGCAGGAGCCAAGAGGCAGCATCTACCTTTTGTTCTGATTACACGCCCCAAGCCCTCCTATCAAAACAGGATGCTTAAAGGGAATTTGGAAAAATAGATCCAAATTGTGCAAATTGTCTGAGAAGGAAATGGTGACTCAAAGCCATAGTTTACAAAGGGATTGCAGACTGTCGATTCTGCAGTCCTGTCCTCTCTAGGCTGAAACGGAACTGCCAAAGGTCCCTTGGAGTCATCACAGCTGTCTTAAGGACTGGGTAGGGCTGCTCCTAGATTAGTATAGTTGATTGCTGCACAATACGTCACAATGAAGAAGGAAGAGGGGGAGGGGATGTGGGAGAAGAAGAGACAAAAATACCGATCAACTAGATGGTGTGAGTTGAATCTTCTGGGTACGTGCTCTTGGGTTTCTTTGAGTGTGAAAAAGAGCAAGTATTCTGGGACTGAGGTTTTGTTTTCAACTAGGGAAAATCACAGGGAGAGAGCAAGTGAAGGCAGTCGTAGCTTGGGGGCCCATTTAAGCCACAAAGTGCACAGGTAACTTAAATGTCAGACTCGCAAAACTCTAATTGTGGGCCAGGGAGATGGTTCAGTGGGGACAGTTCTCCATGCGCAAGTGTGAGGACATGAGTTTGATTCTCCAGAAATCATACTGAAAAGGCAGGCCAGGGTGGGGTGTATTTATAATCCCAGGGCTAGGGAGGCAGAAATGAGAGGATCCCTGGAGCTGTTGGCCAGCGTGTGTAGCCTGACCAAGTCTCAAGTTGGATGGCTCCTGAGGAACATGTTAGGTTGACCCCTGGCTTCTGCTAGCATGTGTACATGCAAACAGTGAAAAACACACACACACACACACACACACACACACACACACACAATCAATCTAACAAACACACTATAATTGTCACTATGACATATGAGCAGTAGAATTCAATTCAAATGAAGTATTTATGGTCACAAATTGTTAGGTGAGAATTTGAGAAAAAGAATTCTCTTCGATGTGCCCATCGAATGTAGTGAGTAGCAAACACATTAATTAAAGTGTATGATTTTTGAAAGAAGTGGGTGTCAAGTTTGATTTGGGGTAGCACTGTTTACCCTACTCCTCCCACCCCCAAAAAACAATGCAAAAAGCCTAATCTGTTTATGGGTCTGTCTTAGCTTCAGGCATCAAGATTTTTAGCCCCACCCCTTTTTATGATGGCAGGCCTAGATGACTGGGCACCTCCTCTTGTTCGACAGTCTTTTATAGATATTAACCCACTTGGTTTTCATGACAACCTTGTCAAAGAAGAGAGCTGCTGAGCCCATTATACAGTTGAGGAAAATGAAGGGCAGAGCAGTCAGAGAATTTGCAGCACTTCTCAGTGGCGGGTCAAGGATTCAGACTTGAGGAGTCCATCTCCTGAGTGTGTTCTGATGGTGCTTGTGTTGTAAACAGTAGGAGCTCACTCAGTATTGCCCCCACAAAAGAGGTGGACAGCGAAGCCAAGCGGGCCTTTAGTCTGTTCTGTTAGAATTGCTCTGAACACTTGTTTTCATCTTCTAGGTGTGCCTAGAAAACTGTTCAACTTTCCCTTTCTTTTTGGTTTTCTCACTTTTGACTTCGTTTCTTCTGATATTTGATGCATCTCACAAAATATATAGAAAAAAACGCTCAATTAGAAACCAGCATTATTCCAAATATGACTTCAGTAGAAAATAAAGAAGAGAGAGAGCAGGAACAACTGATCTTAGAATTTTATAACGTGTTATATTTCTTCACTCTAGCTGACAAGGAGCTTCCTAGTAGGCAAAAAGATATCTTTTGTTAGATGACATTGTTTCTAATGTTTTCAGGTCCTTGGCCTCTTATTAAAACCAAACCAAACCAAACCATATGGTAGTTCTATTTTTACTTTTTGGAGGAACTTCCATACTGATTCCTGTAGTGGCTACCCCCAGTTCACAGATCCAACAGTATTTTGTATATTTGAAATATGATAAACCAAGCAAGATCTTGAAGTGATTATCACTCACACATTACTGAAAAAGGAACTTGAAATTAAGAGTTAGGTGATTTATCTGAGCATCTGCATTCAGCTAGTCAGTGGCTGCCAAGTTAATGGGTGACTGCGCTAACCATTGGGCATGTGCTCTCTCTGAAGAGAATAAAGTTAACCATCACATCTTGGGGAAAGAATATTCCTGGAGTCTATTTTATATTTTTATTTATATATTATGTCTATGAGATATTATATTTACAAATATGTATAATAAATATTTATCATATTATATTTATATATCAAGGTATCTTCCATGGGGAGAGGGATGTCTCTAGTATTTTGATTAAGATAAATTGAGGGAGAGTTCAGGTGAGGAGTCTCCTTCTCACCATCAATGCACTTTTTGTCATTTCTCCAGTCTGACTTAAGAAAGGGTGTTGGGCGGAAGAGGGGAAGACTCAGAGGCAGTTAAACACTTTCTGTGTGCTTTGCAACTAGGCACTGGGACACCCTCAAAAGTACACTGTGACACGAGACACAAATTCAGCCACATCCAAGGCTCAGGTCACTCTTGGACCTCAGCTTCATGCCTGCTTGAAAGGGTCAGTTCAATAACATCTTAATCTCTCAAGGTATGAGTCAGCGGTGGGCTCTCTAAAATTTCCTTCGCCACCCAGGTGCGTAAATAAATCCATCACACATTGTGTCTCATCTCCCTTAACCACTGTGCCAGGAGATAGGTGGATGCCATGGGCGCGGTTGTCATGGAAACCGGTAGCTGTTCCTGTAAAGGTTTCCAGGTCAATAGGAAGTTTCTGTGAAATCTCATGCAGTTCTATAGCAGATGTGACTCTTGATGGCCTGGCTTCTCTCTGTCCCTCAAACAAGAGTTTCAAGTTCTTTTCCTCGAGTACAACTTTCCCAAGAAAAGTAGATGGCCCGCGTACACGCGCACACACACACACACACACACACACACACACACACACACACACACACACACACATGCACACGCACAAGCACACTGTTGCAGGAAACAAATGCATGCTTAAAATGTATCGGGCTAGATACTAGCCTTGTGGCTGGCAGATAAAAACCCTTTTAAGGAAGATTCTAGAAAGAACAACAGAAAAGACACACTTCATTTTCTTCCTATTTTGTGGACCCATCTTTGCCTTCAAAAAGGTATTTGTGAATGGAAAAGATGGGCCTACTTGTAAGCCGGGACCTTCTAAGAGGCTCTTCAGGGGCCTGGTTAGGAGCAAATGGATCTGGTCCCTTTCATCTGCCTTGACTCCTCTTGTTTCGCTGTTGAGTGTGAGGGGCTGTGGGTGCACTAATAGCAAGGAGGGCACCGTTCTTGAAGATACAAGAACCAGGCGTGCATCTTAATGCAAATGCACTCCAGGCAGGAGCTGCATCTAAAAAGCATCCTCAGATAATAAAAACCTTTCATAGAAGGTTTCTGGAGAAAACATACAATCGAGGAGGGAACATATTACTTGTTTTCTTTTAAAAATCCTCTTAAGAACCTGCGATCAACATCCATTTCAGTTTTGAAGTGGCCGGAGCTTTATGAAAGCCAACGGGATGAACAGTTAGTCCCCAATTCCTGGCTCGGTGCTGACTGTCATTTAATTTTTACATGATGGGGGGATAACACCAAGAGAGCAGAACTTGTGTCTGGGAGGTGATGAAGTGTGAAATTCATAGGCTCACTTTGTCTTTCTAGGCAGAGTGCTGGCATGGGTTTCTTTCTTTCCCAATAATGGAGTATCTCACTGACTAAATAAGAACACGCACATGTCTAATGCGGGCACACAACTGGCTGCCTTCTGACTGATACTAGAGATGTGATAGATAAATTACAAAACACCCATCCTGGGTATTCTCTTCACCTCCATGGTATCAGGATGCCAGTGGCTGGTAGGAGAGAGGAGGTTGAAGGGAATGGGCTGGGCTCTGGGTTCGAGGTAGCAGAAGTGTGATCCAGAGTGCTGACATGGACTTAGAGTCAGCCTCTCTTCTTTGTGAACACTGATATCACACCACCACCAACTCCAGATTGTGAAGCAGCAATAGCCTCCCTGGTTGAGAAGGTTGCTACTTTTCTTCTCACCTTTTCACTGTACCCAAGGAATCCCAAGATGCACAAATGCATTCTCATTGCATGGAAGGAGAAGCCAAGGAGCCTTTAGTCAGCATTACTTAGCATTCCAGTCCAGATTCTTGTGCTGGTAGGGGCAACAGAGTGTGCCTTTCTCCTCTCTCCTCCTCCTCCTCCCTCTCCCCACCCTCCCCCTCCTCCTCCCCAGGACTTCAGTACATAATACTCTGTGGCTACTTCTTACCCCCTTTTCCAGTCTTAGAGAGCCCAGTCAACTGTCTGTTCTTTGTTGTTACTCAATTTAAATGATAAATCCTTAACCTTCCAGCCAAGTTGGGTCTGCCTGAACCCTGTAACTCATTTTGTTTCTCCCGGTTTCAGTTACAGGTTCAGATCCTTTCCTGGTGGACCAGAAGCCTCAGAAGACAGGCACCAAGCCTTTGTCACTTCCAGTACCTGGCCCACCAGGAAGTACCCAGCAAGTCCTTGCTGACGTTGTACATGGCTGACTGTTGGGGCAGCATCCGAGATGTTTTCTTGCTGATAAGGGAATCAACCATCAAGTGTGCTCCTTCTCATTTTCAGAGCTCGCCTGGGGCATGTGGCAGGGCTGACTTGATGAGCCATCAAAAGTGGCTTCTTTTAATACCATTTTGCATCGTAGATTTCAATGTCAGCAGAAACCCGAGGTAGAAAGCAAACGGTGCAGTCAAACTTGCGATTTGGTACAGCATAGGAGAAAAACACGTCCACTCCATTTAATTTACTGAATTTGTCCCTTAAAAAAAAATCCCCTGAATTCAGGCAATCCAGTTTGTGCAGCCCCAGTGCGACAGGGATCAATATCTGGCTTCTGAGAGATGAGACAGTACATACTGCAGATTCAGAACTAAAAATCCATACGGCCGGCTGTGATTCAGGACAGCGCTGTAGGGCTGCAGGCCACAGAGAGAAAGATCCCTATCCTGACCTGCAGGAATGAGTAGTGGGAGAGAAGGCATCTTCCCCATGCATTATCTTGAAACTGGGAATCTGCAGTGGAGAAGTTAGCTACCAGGCAGGCTTTGTTAATCCTGGGATTACACTCACGATTTCCTTACATTCATCTTTAATAGAAACCTTTGTGATGTATACAGTTCTGTGGTCACTGTGAACACACACAGGGTATACAAAATGTATCTAGGTTTTGGACTGTGGCTTAGATATTTGTCAGATAGACTCCAAAATAAAAAATAAAAAATAATAAATAAAGGGCATCACTGAGTCATAATAAGGTAAGGTTTTTTATGTGCATTAATAAAATGTAGCTCAATTTATATTATATAATTTTTGGGTCAGTTTTTGATATTTGGTTTCCTTGTTTGTTTACAAAAATATGCTTGCTAATTAGGTTCTGAAATGCTTCTCTATAGGTTTTGTTCTTATTAATTTTCCTGTTATTCAGTATTTTCCTTGCTTTACAAATGGGAGTCCTTCTTTTAAAATTTATTCTTTGATAATTTCAACCATGTATATAATGCATTCTGACCCCCCTCTTTGCTGCCTTCTCTTACCTCATTCCTGCCCTGTCACCCTTCTCCCTTATAAGACCTCCTCCCACCTTGATGCCCTCCTGTTTTGTGTCCCATGTAGTTTAATTGTGGCCATCTGAGTGAGCATGGATGTGCCCACTGGCACAAGGGGAGCTTACCAATGGCTACACCTCTGAAGGCAATGACTCCCTCTCTCTTGGTAGCCATTCGCAGCTAATAGTACTTGGGGAGGGTCATGACCTCATGGCTCCTGTATGTTGACAGGCCCCATCCCAACTGCATCTGCTGTGAGTTCCTGATTACACAGACCATACCATGTCATGAAGACCATCCTTCACAGACTTTCTTCCCATCCTCCAGCTCTTACGTTCTTCTGCCATCTTCCCTGCGATGTTCCCTGAGCCTCGGAGGACAGGGTATTGAGGTACTGTTTAGGGATGATCACTCTTCATTCGTTCATGCTCAGTGTCTTGAACACCAGTAAGTCTCTGTATTCAACCATTCACTGAGAAGAGCTTCTTTGCTTAAGTAGGAGAGTAGAACTTGTCTTCAGATATATGCATAATATTTAGGAGACAGTGTGTCATATCTATTTAGCAGAATGATAGTCGTTAACTCCTTTCTAGGACCTACGACTTCCAGAACTATCAGGCTTTGATGATGCACAATACTAGGCCTGAACTGGCTCCTGCAGATCAGGCTTTGGATCCAATCAAAATACAGTTAGTGACTCTCCTCGCTGTTGCACCAGTGGGCACATCTTGCCTGGTAGTTAATACTGTAGCATGCAAAGTCCACAGATGAATAAGACCACTAGTGGCTTTTCTCTTCTTGTGGCCTGCCTAGAACCTTCTGGCACTCTTAAAGCTGGTCAGAGAAAGGAAGATACCAGCATAGTCCCAGCTCTGTTTCTCAGTGTCCTGTAACCAAGGTGTTTTCAGCAATAGGCTCTCATTTTACTAGGCAACCAAAAGCAGTAGCAGTAGCTTGTGTTGTTTGGGAAGTGATGTCACTGGGATGGGCCTGATCAACAACTCATTAGGAATTTCCCTACATTAACACTGGGGTCTTTGATAACTCATGGCTCCTAGGATTGGCATTCCACTGATAGAGGTTTTCTCTGGAGACTGCTTCAGAAAAGAATGGCTGAGAAGAAAAGGAAGACTATGGAAATGAATTGGTAAGTAACTTCCCCTGAGAATTAAGCTAAGTTTTCCCCTTCCCAGCATCCCCAGCATCCCCAGTGATAGCGGGTATTCAACAACAGAGCCAATGAGGATGCCTGATGAGGCTGGACAAGCCTCTGACCTCCATCTACTGTGAACTGACCGAGAGAAATAGAAATCATGAGGAAAGGGAGTTAGCCATGGGGCAACAGTGGGGGTTGGGCTTGTTCTATTTTGGAATTGTAGGGAAGGGTGGATGCAAAGACAAGTGGGGGTGGGGCAAGGGCTGGTGGAGCAACTCAAGTTCAACAAAATAGGCTGGCGGCCGTGTGTGGGTGGACTGTGGCCCTGAGACTGAGGATAGGGAAATGGAGGAGAATTAACCAGTTGGGCACTATGAGGGGATCTTGCAAAGATCCCCTCACTGAGCCTCGTGTCTGTTGGGAGTCTGCCCAGTGCCACCCATTGCTGAAGCTCTGACCTCAAAGCCAACAACAGCAGAATTGATTTCAGTGAAAATAGAACATGGAAATGGAGCTTGTGCATTAGATGCTACTAGATATCTGGAAGGAAGCTGAAAAATTCATGTCACTGTGGTAATACCTCAAATTAGCAGATGTTAGGAAAGGGGAGTGTAACCTAAATTTGTCATTGTTTTCCTTTGGGAACTAACAACGAGAGGAAAAAGATGCATTTTTTTTGTTTAGTTTAGTTTTTTGTTATTTCTGGATTATGTTTCTTCCCTTCATCTTGACAAATCTTTTGTAGGAAAATAGCTGATGAGTGTAAAAGGCTCTCACTGTGGTGAGCACTGACATCCAGCACCTCAATATTTAATTGGTACAGTTCCTGTTAATGTTTTATTCATGCTCACCCTCAGACAGGGTATGAGGACATTGATAATTGCATAATTTTCTCTCTGTGTAAATTTGTCCACCCTGGTTTGCTTCTGCCTCAGATAACACTTTCTCTTTTCTTCTCTCTCTCTTTCTTTCCCAGCTGTTTAGTTTGGGCTCATGTCTCAGAATTAAAGTTGAGGGTCCATTAGGTCTCATTCATCTGTGAGATGGCTTCTGTATCTTTCTACTGATTCCATTACAGAGGAGCCTCTTCAAGCTTAGCTGGTGCCCTGAATAGGAATTATATTATTCCTTCAATATAGAATGGGGCTGGAGGGCGATGCCTTCGTTTGAACATCTTGGGGGAAATGTTTTATATAGTAAGACCTGCTATACCTAACATATGTAGTTTTCTGATAAGAGAAATGAAAATCAGAATTCTTCATGGTGTTGATTCAGTGAAATACTTTTAGTAATCCCAAGTCGATTTGCTTTAGAACGATGCCTTCTGGGATATAGACATTTTGTGATCATAAATAGAAAGTAGATAAATCGTTTTTGTCATAAAATTGCCGTACATTGTGAAAAGAAGTGTTAAGGGATGATTATGACTCCATTATAGCCCTGAAAAGAATCCAGTTAGTCAGTGTTTCTGCAAATATCTGCACCTTTGACTATCTTATTTACACAGATATCTATTTACCATTATTAAACAGTAAACTCTTTACTAACCATCTATCTTTTTTTAAAAAATCATAAAACCTCTTCTTGGTTTTGATCTTTCGTTTCACCATGCATTTGGCTTACAGCTAGTTTTTCCCACATTCTTCGTGATATGGAAGTTTCTGAAATTCATTCTTCATTTCTTAATAGTCTTTCTGTTCCCTCAATGGTCGTGTTTCTGGTGCACCTGAGGTGTTCTTATGCCTTTTTCCTGTTTAGTTGTCTACCTTGGTGAGTGTTTTTATTCTCTTGACCTGTATCAACATTCCAGCCTTCTTGGGAATTCCCTGTTGGGTTTTCTATCCAATCTCAAACTTAACTTATCTCAAAGCTATTGCCTTCTGCTCCAACACGATGTCTCTGCCTAGAGACATCCTCATTTGTTTGGTCTCTTAAATTTCAGTGCTGCTGCCAGCTCTGGCTTCACCCTTCCTATACTTCGTCTATATCTAGCTGATCATCTTCTCTTTCTTCCCATTTCTAGCCATTCTCTTATGTTCCTCCCTTTCCCTGGCACCCAGCACCTCTCCATGTGGGCTCAGCAGACAGCACTTGGATGGACTGCTGCTGTCACACCTCGTCATTCATTTAGAAACAACCATTTCTCTCACTGCCACAGGACTCTTGCTCTCCTCTCAAAACCACGTGGGAATCTGAATCTTTTGTTCCCTGCCTGTGGTACATTTATAAAAATGTTGCAGAAATGCTCCCCTCTCCCCCCAAAATGAAGTGTTCAGATAACCTTTCACTGATTCTAGTTTCAAATGCCTCTGATTGCTGCAGATAATGGTTTCTGATGATGAGTAGAGGGAAACGGTTGCATTTAGGTGGTAGAAGTGGCATCAAGGTAAATAGAAAGGAATCTCTTTGGAGGATTTTCTCTTAGACAAGCAAATGTGGAGTTTTGTATATTTTTCATGGTTGAGAACATTGTTCTGTTCCACTTCAGTGGGGTTGCCTGAGTTCCCAATGGCTGGGGCTAGGTTACGTGCTCACTAAACCTGAGGAGTGATTGCCTGGGGACCATAGGTCTTCTGGGAGCCATATGGACTTAGACAATGATGTCTCAGCTGTGAAGCCTTCAGAGGCCTTTCCTGAGTGTGTTGCTTACCACAGCACTACAGGACTGAGAGAGTACACTGCAGTTAGGGCTTAGGTTCAGATGTCGGGACACACAGACTTCAGGATATAGAGGTTTAAGTTAATTATAAACCTCTTTTCTCTCTTGTTCAAATGATCTGAAAGTATGTTAACTATTCGTGTTTGATAAGCATCTCTGCATCATTTAGGAGTCCATCCTCCTTCTTTATTGATACCTCACCATCTGTTAGAGTAGGACCTTTGAATCTTATGTCATGGCCCTATTGGGCACTCTGTCCATGTAAATGGTTTTAAATGAATAGAAAGAAAAAATCCAAAGGAGATGATAATAAAATGCAATGACCACAATCTTAAAAGACAAACTTGTGATGTGATAAATACATATGATATCTTATTGATTATTATTATGGAGCACTGGCATTTTCAATAAGTCACAAAGTGGAGAAGATGCAAGGAGTGATGGTCTAGGAGTGTGGTCATGGAATCATAGACATCACCTTAGAATTCTGCTTTCTACAGCATTCCTGTTGAAATTCCGCATTTCGACAATAGGGTATGGAAAATTACAACTCTTACCACCAAGTTTCTGGGATTCATGAATTCTACCAATGTGCTGTTTGAAGATTGGCGAACCCCAAGTTGGTGGCCTTGTCCTGAACTGCTGAGGTTGGCTCATCTCCATGTCTACACTCTAGCACTAGGAAGGGAAAGAGAGAAGTCAAGGGTAAGGGTAAGTCATGTTTGTGATTTCTTCCATTGGCTTTGAACTTAGTCTTACAGCTACACAGCTCTTCAAAAGAAAGTAGGCTGGGCCTGTGCATGCGTGCGTGTGCTTGTGTGTGTGTATACATACTCATGGGTGCAATGATGTGGCTCTGCGCTCAGCTAAAGCAGAGGGGGTTAATAACGAAGAAGAGGAAGGATCGACTAGAGAGATACTTACTCCCTACTACATGAATATAGGATTCCCCAAAGTATGCCAGAAATCCAACTTCCTACTAACCATGCTCAGAAGAGATTGTACAATTTAGAAAGTCTTATTAGGAGAGGATTAATCGTAGTGTGTTCAAGCGGCAGGCAAAGAGACAGAACTCGATAACTATTCACTGAAGCCGACTGTCATATGACTGGGACTGTCAGAGAGGTCATAAACCCTGTGAGAGAAGATACTGAACTCCTTGTGAGTGGAGGGATTCATGTTTTAATTCATCTACTCATTCATCCTTCCCTTCCTTCATTCCATTCACTCCACATTTAATATGGATTAAGCTTGGATCATACGGCACTTCGATGTGGTTCTAGTTTAGGAAATAATAGTAAGCAATATGAAAGACTTTATTCTAAGGCATCTTTCGTTTTACTTTTGGGAAATAAATGAACAAATCTTACATCCCAAGAGGCAAAGGACACAAATAGAAAGGTTTCAACAGGAACGCTGTAGAAAGCAGAATTCTAAGGCGATGTCTATGATTTCATGACCACACTCCTGAACCATCACTCCTTGCATATTCTCCACTTTGTGATTGGCATCTACATATATGCTGAGAAGGTATTCCCATCATTAGTTTGTACTATGTGCCGTAGGAGAGGAGAAGGAGAGGATGTGTTTAAGATTCCCAAGTCAGTTGCTTCTGAGTTAGCCTAAAGGAAGGTTATCTCGTGTGACACTTATTTCTTCTAGTAAAGTCCCTTAGAGAGGAACCAGGGCCAATATGGAGTTATTGAGAAATTAATCAAGATGCCTTCTATAAAACAAATAGCTCCACTGTGGAAGGGACCAAAAAGAAAGGACCTGAGAACAGCCCATACAAACCGAGAGCATCCTCAGCTCCCCACTACCAAGGACACAGAGACCCAATCACACAGCCACAGGTAGCAAAAGCCTCCCAAGCTACACCCAGGTTTGGAGATGGATTCTTTTAACCCAGACTTTCAGAGAAAGACACCCAAGGTCCAGTTGGTTGCGTCCTTGTGTGCCCTTGAACAGACAACTCAGTTAAGCTATACTAAATGCACATTGCTTTATTTTATTTCATAATTAAAAATGTATTACTTAAGCATTTTTTGTATAGGTATATATTATATCTGAGCATATTCTCATATTCTCATTTTGTATTCCCCTTCTAAGTCACCTTTTATCCCCTAGACAAGTTTACTCTTAGTTTCATTTAACACACACACACACACATACACACACACACAAATGTATATACATACATACATACATATGATTTTATGTGATTATATAAAATCTTGAAACCACAATGGAAAAAAAAAACCTCAGATATTTATCTTCCTGGAACTGGCTCAATTCACTTAAGATGATGGCTCTAATCTCATCCATTTTCCTGAAAATAACACGACTTCACTATTCTTTATGACTGAAAAATAAAACCAGCAACCTCAAATGCTTGCTGTTTTAGGCCACTAACTTTGTGGTCACCTGTCACTTAATATATGCAGGAAATGAATACAAATGACCTTGGCAAAGGGTGACCAGGGAAGGAGTCCCTGATAAGGACTCAGTGAAGACAGGAAAGAGAGAAGAGCAAACAACAGCTATGCACATGGGGGGGGGCTACGCACAAAGGGGACTCATCCCTGCTGTGGGTGGAGCACAACCAAGGGGTGGGGCTGGGTGGCAAAGGAGCCAGTGGTGTGGAGAGAGGAACTCGAACAACGTTGCAAAGAGGCAGTGGTATAGCTGCAAGCCCTGCTAAAGGGTTATAGTCCGAATGTTCAAGGATGAAGACAGACGGACTCCCCCATTGTGTACTGGCTATTTACTGTGAAGTGAAGACTGGTTCAGGGTGAGGAGAGGTGGGGACAAACAGGAGCCAGGGAGAAGTAAAAGCATGGCTTTGTATCTGCACAATGTAAGATGCCACCCAAGGGACTTAGCCAAGGGTGTAGTTTTATGTACATATGTATATATGTATTCACTAACTAATTAATTAACTGAGTGGCATATGCATGCAAATGCATTTATGCATAGGTTTCAGAGTTGAATACTGAGTGTCTTCCTCATCACTTTCTAGTTTATCTTTTGAGACTGATTCACTAATTAGTCAGCAAGCTCCAGGACTCCCTATCTCCATCTCTTCATATTCAGATGACAGCATATCACACCGCCCCTAGTTTTTATGTGTGTGCTGGTCATCTGAACTCAGAACTTAGTGCTGTGCAGAAAATCACTTTAGTGACTGAACTATCTCCCCAGACGTGGGTAATTCTAAGTATAGTGTTCAGGAGAGTTTGGGGATGGAGATAGTAGAAAGTTCCAGCATATAGATGGCAGTTGTGTTTTATTTTATTTTTAAGTCTCTCCCCCGCAACCCTATGTGTGTGTGTGTGTGTGTGTGTGTGTGTGTGTGTGTGTGTATGTGTGCGCGCGCGCACGTGTGCACATGCAAGTGCAGGTGTCAGAAGAGGCCAGAAGAGGGCACCAGTTTCTCTGAAGCAGGAGATACAGGTAGTTGTAAGCTGCCTGAAGTGGGTGTTAGGATCTGAACTTAGGTCCCCTAGAGGAGGATCAAGTATGCTTAACATCCAAGTCATCTCTTTAGCCCTATGGATACCATTGAGATCATAACACTGAGAGAGGACCCCCCTCCCCCACACAATTGAACACTAGAATATTGGACTGGAGAGTCAGTGTGAATAATGGGCATCTTGTAAAGGATGACACTCTGGTCCAGAAGTTTAAGTGACATCTGACATGTATCTCAACACACAGACTTCTAGCAGAGCTTGACAAACCAGAGTTCTTGATTCCAGACTCGGAGATTTTCTAAGTCCTTTATTTTACATAGTTTATAAAGAATCCTAAAGAGTCAGCAGGCTCGACTATTTTCTTTTGTGGGGCTACAATCCCAGACACTGACATCAGAGATATTCTTCCTTCATTGGGCATCATCCTAACATATGCAGATTTGATCTGTTTGCAACAGGAGGCCGGGCTCATGTGACAAATACAATGTATGCTGTGGTGTCTATAAACCTCACACCATCAAATTAATAATGAAAAGCCTCCCATCCAAGCTCCCCTGCCCCAGTCGCTGTGCTCAATGGCCTGCAGCACATTGGGAGTCATCAATAGGTGTTCAGCAATATTACAACTTGTTTAAATCTTGGTAAAGTAGTTGTGCACTACTGTTATCGACTTCCCTTTTCTAATTACCACCTAAAGGTGACAGATGATGGAGCTCTAATGACCACATTCTTTGAGAGTGAGTGGTTCTGGGTTTCAACTATTAGTGTCTTGGCTGTTCCAACGAGACCTCCACTCATGAAAGCAGGCCCCTCTGAGGAAGGTCCCCATCTGGCATCTATTCCATCTGGGGTACCCTTCACTGGGAAGACTTTGGGACCGGTATGAAGCCAGAGGATTCTCTGTGTGCAGGAGCATGGTTACTGCAGTAATGCTAAGGGGCAGGGAAGTAGCTTTGGCCAGCTTTTGTAACAGTTTGTAATGCATGTCGCCAGAGAGCCGTGTTTTTGTTTTTGTTGTTTTTGTTTGTTTTGTTTTTCTGAAACTCAATTTAATTTTTATTTCATGACTCTGCTTTGATGACATAGTGGAAACACAATCTCCATTCTTTTCTTTGGGCGGGGGGTCAAGTTTGGTGAGCACAATTTTGTAATACCCAGGTTTGGCTAGGTTGGGTCTGGGAACTGTTTAATCTTAACTTTCTGGAGTGCCCATTTCTCCTAAGCTGATCTTGTTTAGGAAGCCATATTAGTGAGATTTCATTGGTGCAGCTCCCTGCCTTATATAGAAGACACTACCTTGCAGCCAACATACTGGTACTCTGGATCTTACAATCTTTCTTGCCCTGTCTTCTGCAATGTTTCCAGTCTTAGGTATAGAGGTTGTGTTGTTGATATATCAATTGGGGTTCAGTATTCTGTAATCAGTTCTCTGTATCTTGACCAGTTCTAGATTTTTGTGATGGTCTTTGTTGCAAAAAGAAATTTCTTTGACGATGAGATTGAGAGCTATGCTTACCTGTGAGTATTTGAAATGCAATTGGGAATCATATGGTTCAGGAAGCAGGAATAGTAGGCTCTCCCCTAGGCTCTATGATATCATCAGCAGAGGTAGTTGGCATGAATCCTCTCCTATTTGAACAGACTTTAAGTACACTTATACTAGCTGTTGTTTAGCACCAAGACATGAGAGCCACTGTGACCCTTGTGTATATCTGGCCATACTGGTAATTGTTGTGGTTTGTGACAAAGCACTTTGGATACAGGACTTGGGAGAACTAATCTGTAACCATTCTAGAACCACCTCCTTCCTGAGGACTAGCTCTCATGGTGTTGAAATTTCTATGTAATGAGTAGTCTTTCCCAGCTTTAAGTTTTCTTAAATATCTTTTATAAGAGATGGTATCTCAAGAAGTATGATGTTTCTGATTTGTCCTTTAGTATCTAGCATAGTGTATACCATTACACTCATACATGTCTGGGCAATCAATTACTAGCGTCCTGAGAAAAGAAAGTTCAGGAAGCAGGTTCATTGGTAAAAAGCAGGTCCATTGAGTTGTACCAATTATTCCATCATTATATTTACTCTTTTACCCATCAAATACTTAGGTAACATATATTTCAAGGCCTGTGCTAAAGCACTGAAAAAAATCTGCAGAAAAACAGAATACCCACCTGCCAAGACATACCTAATCTTTGTGTAATTTGTGCTCATGGAATTGACTTATATTCCAAATGACCTTAATAGTTTCATAGATTCATTATGAAAACTGCAATAACAGTTTCTCAAGTGTCCTAAAGCCCCTTGGGTTGTTTCTAATCTTTGTTTCAAACATGGTTGAAATGTACATGAATACTGAGTTAGTAAGTCTGTAGACATCTGGAGGGGACTGGCCCTTTTCAGACCACTCCCGTTACTTACATATCAGGATTTCACTGTATTTTAAAACAGTCCAATCTTACTTCAAGGGTATTTTTTTTGAGGGGGAATATTTATACTCTATTTTTAATCCTAAGATTTACAGACTTCTCTTTCCCTTCTTAGGTCATACATTTGTCAGTAACCTGAAACTGTAGGTAAAAACCATCATAATCCAAAGCAGGTTCTGAGGAAAACTAGTCCTGGAAGGTATTTTTGTCCTGTGGTCTTTTCTCCATCTAGGTCTTTGGTGCTTTTATTGAGAGTCAGTTATCTGAACATTCATGGGTTTGTTTCTGGGATCTCTCTGTTCTTTCATTGGTTTTAATGTTTGTGTCTGTGTCTGCGCCATGCTGTTTTGGTTTTCGCAGCTCTGTTGCATACTCTATGTCAGTCTCTGTGATAGCTCCAGCTTTGCTACTTTCTGTTCAAGACTGCTTGGGCCATTAGGATCTTTTATGTTTCCCTTTTTTCAGTCTGTAAAGAGTGTCATTCTCTCTTTTGCCTTTCTGTGGGATTGCACCAAATCTGTAAGTTTCTTTGTGTGGCATGGATATTTTGATGTTATTTTAAACAACATTGGAGGTCCTCCTAGTTTTAGCATTTCTTCAGTTTTCTTCATCAGGAAGAAAATGTCTACTTGGCTATTTTCCTAGGCTTTATGATTGTTTGATTGTAGCCATTGCATGTGGGGTTACTGTAGGGATTCTGTTCTTAGCAGGGTCATTATTAAGATAAAGAAATACTACTGACTGATTTTCATGTTTTAGAGATTTTTATTTTATTTTGTCTCTCTCTCTCTCTGTCTCTGTCTCTCTCTCTCTGTGTGTGTGTGTGTGTGTGTGTGTGTGTGTGTGTGGTTATGTGGATGAGAGTGTAATGCTTTCACAGGCAAGAAGAGGGCATCAGATCTTCAGGAGGTAGAGTTACAGGCAGTTATGAGACACCGGATGGTGCTGGGAACTGAGTCCTCTGAAAGAGCAGCACGTGGTGAGCCATATCTCCAAGGCAAAGTTGCTGAATTTTTGATGCCGTCTTTCAACCCTGACACTTTACTAAATTTATTTCTTAGTTTTATTGTCTTTGGTGGAATCTCTAGATTTTTCTATCTACTAAATTATATTTAAAAATGGGAAAAGTTCACTTGCCTTCCTTTCTGTTGTGGGTTTTTCTTTCCCCCAAATTTTCCGACCAGTTGTACCAGAATGATTCTTCCCATGGTTAGCTTCAACTGTTAACCTGACACAGCCTAGAGTTATCTGAGAGAGTTCCAAATGATGAATTGTCTTAATCATGATTGATTGGCATAGAGGCGTATCTTTGGGGGCATTTTCTTCACTGATAATTGATGCAGGAGGGCCCACTCCACTGTGGGTGGTGCCATCCCTAGGCAGGTGCCTGGGTTGTACATTTAAGGTAGCTGAGCAGGGTAGAAGAAGCAAGCCAGTAAGCAGTATTCCCCCATGGCCTCTGCTTTAGTGCCTGCTCACAGCTCGTGCTTGAGCTCCTGTCCCCAGGCCCCTCAACGATGACAGACTGTAGCCTGAAAGAAGTAATAACCCCTTTCCACCCCAAGTAGGCTTTCCTCAAGGTGCTTATCACAGCAACAGAAAGCAGACTAGGACCATGTTGGAGAGAAACATTAGAAATGGACCCATTACATTTTCCCCAGTCTTGGAAAAGCTTTTGACATTCTCTCATTCACTCCAATGTGGATTATGTGCTGTTCATATGAACTTTTACTATGCTTAGCTACCATCTTTCTATATTTACTAAGGGTTTTGTTTTTTATCATAAAGAGCTGTTGGATTGTGAGTGTATTAAGAATGTTTCTACAGGTCACAAATTGGACTTCGATACCCTTTTCTCTGCTCTTCAGTTTTAGCACAGCAAACTAGCTGTTTTTCAACAAACTAGTGTGTCTTTCAAGGTGCAGTTTAGTGGGTCTTCCATTATCAATCAAAAATTTCAGAACCTTCTTCCTCATACAATCTCATACAATCAGTGCTCTATATACACCCTACATGCTTTCTCTCGTCTTCCCCTTGGGCTATCTATCGTTTGATGTTTGTTATTCTGGTCCTCTTCTCAGTCCAGGAGCACGCTTAGTTCTCTCCAGGCCCTTTCCTGTCCCTCTCCCACCCCCAACCTACGTGTTGCTGCATATGGCTTTAGTGACAGGTCAGTTCATCGACCGGAATGAACAATACAGGGGTTGCTTCACAATGCTTATGGATCTGCAAGGCCCCAGATAGGAGGCTCTATGATTGAAAATCAGACGACCTTACCGGTAAAATGTTAAGGGACCGAGGAAGTGGATGGGCATGCAAACATTATTTAAATTATCTCATGGAGAAAATAAACAGATCAACCCACCAAGTAACAGGAGTGCCAACTGGGAGCTTCTCATCCTTAGTTGGCCATAAAAATCACACCACGGTTAATTTCTGAGATGTTTTCAGTGTTTACAGCTTTTAAAAAAAAAACCTTTTTCTCTCTTTCTTCTTCCCTCTCTTCTTCCAGATGATACTCATATTGAAAATCCATTCAGACTAGTCTTTCTTTTTATGAATTTTAAATTTTATTTTTATTAACATTATTTTTGGAAATTTCATATACTCTACAGCCTATCTTGGCCATATATATCATCCATTCCTCTTTCTCCAGCTCCCTGTATACCTTCCATTTCCTCCCAATTTAATGTCCTAGTAAAAAATATACCCACTAAGTCCAGTTACCCCTGCTCAAATGAACATGTGTGTGGGGTCAGCCGCTGGGTCCAGATGCTCTACCCAGGAGCTGAGCATGGGAGCTAATGACAGCTGAACAGCTACTGGGCGACGCATTGCCTCTGAGCTGCTCCCTCCCAGCTCTTGGGTCCTCCTTGGACGCAGAGAAATACAGTGAGTTGGATATTAAAGATGAGTAATGGAGAACAAAATGGAAAGCGCTAACTGGCCTCATATCTCTGGAAGGAAATTTTATTTAATCTGTTTCCTGTGACTGAGTCAGTATTTCTCCTTCTCTCCCTAACCAACAGAGATTTACAAGCTCTACATGAGCTTCATTGCAAATGGAGCTCAGCCGTGCACTCCAAGGCTCTGCTTCCTGCTTTCCAGGCACGGGAGGGCATTTTCCAGCCAAGGATCACATGGAGAGACAGAGAGATGTCAATCACTCTGTAAACCCTCCGCCCATGTCTCTTTGTTTCCTTCCACATTTTCAGCACACAAAAAACCCTCTTATTATGCTGAGTACTCCCATTTGGAGGGACTCAGACACTTCTGTAGACCAACTGAAGGTGAAATCTTGCCAGTGCCCAAGGACCTGGCAAGTTCTTGGGCCCCAGAGTTCTGTATAAAAGGTGCTTGTGGTCCGAGAAGGATGTCCTACACCCAGTTTCACTATTCTTCTTTTGTCAGGTTTGCATCTATTTGGAAGAATGAAGCACTATTTCCTTCATGAAAATCTACCCAAACTCCTGTTGTATCAGGATATTCATATGAACTATATATATTTGGGAACTCTTGGTGAAGTTTCTTTTAGTTAATGTCTTAGGTTAGCATAGAGTAATGGATTTCACCATGATATTTTCTTACATAGACTGTGTTCTCTTAGCAAGCATTCTTCTCCCCCACTGTCCTTCCCGTGTTCCCTATCTCCCTGCTCTACCTGGTTTCTTCTCTTTCTGTGAAAAGTTCCTCCTAGCACATGGATTAATCATTGGACAAGTTCTAGGTAGTTAAACTGACCAGCTGATGTAAAAATCTCTAACCAAGTTGCTTCATATTTGTGGAGATGGTCTTTTGAAGGTAGCTCACTTGTGTTTTATAATGATTAGATCCTGAAACAGGTAAGTGACAGGCTTGAGTTGCAACATTGAAGTCAGCATTGAAACTGGTCCACTAATTGACACCCTGCTCATTGCAACAGCTCAGAGCCGCAAGACTGACCACAGTCTGCCTAACTCAGCTGGACCAGATTCTGGAAGCTTCAGTAGTTGTTCCCTGAGCCTTAAGGGAAGTTCCAACCATTGAGTTCCACACTGGCTTTGTTTGTTGTACAATAATTACCAGCAAAGAAAATCCAGTCCACCTGTGTTCCTTTGCTGCACTCTGTTCAAGGGAACAACTTGCCCGAAGGCAAAAAACAGATCAACTAAACCAAACCAAATCAGACCTGATCAAACCAAAGTAAACCAAATCAGCACAACTGAACCAATTAAACTGAACCAAATCAAACCACTGCAGACCCTAGCAAAACAACCAACTCAGATCAGGTCAAACCAAACCTAACCTGGTGTACGGACTCTGGGGAAGCACCAAGACTTGGTCTAGTGGTTAACCTCTTCTGGGCATGAGGGGATAGCATGTTGTGATACAGACCAACCTGAACTCTAACATATTCTTCCAGCTTTGTGAATCTGCTGTATCCTTTACTTACTCTATGCACGACCCCCACACCCAGGACACTTTGCTGGTCCAAAGAAGGGCAGAACTCCATTGGTCTTATCAAGTTTTTGCTGCAGTCTGACAGCCTTTGACCAGTTATGTCCTGCTTTCTTTTCCAGGTAGTGGTGTTGGGAAATGAAACACAACATGGAAGGAACAGCACCAGATCCTGAATGGGACATTAGCTGCGTAACACTTGGTTTTTATTTAGTGGATTGGAAGCTGCCCAGAGTCCATGCTCTTTGCTTAGCATATGTGGGGAACAGGTCAACGCTGTTTAACTAACAAATTAATTCAAGTGCTTCCTCTCAAGTTTGGTATTTGAACTCTAATTCATGGAAAACATTGACGTTTGCTTTCTGGTGAAGAGGGTGGTACCTTAGACTTTTGGATGATGTAGTCATGAGATGCCTGGAGCAGGCTCATCGTCATAAAGGTGCACAGGGAGCAAATGATGTCTAGTATTGATTTAACCTCGGTGAAGCATGCCTAGCTCCAACCTTTGTTCCTGGTAGAACATCTGGATGTACTGTTCAGTCATGTTTTCTCTTGTGGCCCAGCTCCCACATGCCTGCAGGTCAATAGGCTTGCCAGCCTGGACTCCTATTACACCCTTATGGTGGCCTGTGCCATTGGCCAGAACTCTCTCAGAAGAGCAGCTTACTATCAGCTGGTGGAGCCGTGCTGCCATAAAGGACTGCAATGTCTCCATTGGCACCACAGGACAGCAAGTTTGAATGGCCAGAGAAATAAAATAATTATTACTCTTGAAAGAGAAGTCAGAGCAGGAACTGAGCAATGCCAGGTGTCTTGTCCATTCAGCCACCTTACAACATTACTCTTCATGGTTCATGAATTTGAAGTGGTTTTTAAAATTTATTTTTATTGTATTTAACTGAAAGGTAATAATTATGTCTACTTATCTGATGCATGTGCTGTTTTGGTCTACATATTCATCAAGAAGCACTTGACTGGAATAATTATCATATCTATCACCTTCATAGCTTGACAGTTTTTGTGATAACAACATTATTATAAGAATAAATATATTCTTGGTCTGGAGATGGAGCTCGGTGGGACAGTTCTTGTTTAGTACACACAAGGCTTAGGATTCAATCTCTAGGCCATAAAATGAAAGCATTTAGTCTTTTTCACAGTCTCATTTACCGTGGGCATTGTGCAGCACAATGGGCTATTAAAAATATTTTCTTCAGACCTAACTGCACGACATCGGTGAAAGAAAAGGAAGAAGACAATAAATTGAAATATGTTCTCTATTTATGGATTGAACAGATTAATAAAAGAGTGTACACACTACCCAAAGTGAGCTACAAATTCAATACGATCCCTAGTATCTCAAAATTTCAATGATGAAATAGAAATTTACATGAAATCATAAAATGCTCCAAATATTCAAAACAATTTTACTTCCAGATAGCAAAATATATTATAAACTTGTTGTAAACAAGATAATATGGCATTGGTAAAAACCAGATACACTACTAACCAGCTGAACAGAAGAGAAACTTATAAATAAACTCAAACATGTATGGTTAGTTTGAGTTTTGACAAAGGGCTGGGGCACACAATGAGAACGGGCAGCATCTTTAGCAGGTAGTGTTAGGGAAAGAGGACATCTACACACAGAAGAATGAAATTGGATCTTCGTCTTATGCAATGAGAGGAACTGACTCCAAGTGGGTAAGAGACTTACCCATGACACAAACATGAGAGAGCAGGATGAAACGGAATCTGTTTTAGTTGCTCTGGGCAATGATTTCTTGACTAGGTCTCTCCAAGCATAAGAATAGTTAGTATATTTCAAGCCACACAACATTAAAAATAAAATTTAATATATTTATGAGTGTGTGTGTGTGTGTGCGCGTGTGTGTGTGTGCACGCATGTTTGTGCAACTGAGTGCAGGGGCCATGGTGGTCAGAAGAGGTTGTTAGAGCCCTTGGAGGTAGAGTTACAGGTGAGCCACCAAACATGGTGTTAAGATACAAACTCTGGTCTTAATTATTAAGTAGCAAATTGCCTTGTTTAATGAGCCATCTCTCCATCCCACAACATAATATTGGGAAATACAGTTTTGAAGAAAATGTGACCTGGGTACTCCATGTCTGGATCAATGCAATGCTTTCTTTGTGGCATCAAAGCTCTGTCAGATTTCTAGAAGGGAACACAATTCCTTTCTCTGAAAACTCTCAAGGTAGTGAGGGCCCAGTGGATACAGCTGTGTGACTTGTGGATCCCACCAGAGATGGCCTGGAAATGACTCCTGCTGAGATCCCTGTTGATGACCGGGGTCTGCTCATAGGCAAGCCAACTGCCCTTCGGGTGGCTTTTACTAATGTAGCTCATACCCAGTGGCCGTGTGGGTGTTTATAAGGGTTTTGTACCTCTGTCTCTCATGTCAAAGAAGGAATGTGCTAAAGATGGAAAAGCTCAGAGGATCACGTAGAGTGCTTGTTCTGTGTGTGCTGAAAAACACACCACCCCTTTCCAGAATAGATACTTGCACAAAATTAGATAAATGACCCAAAGCAACCAACTATGGCTTATTCTAAATGGGAAGGTGAGGTTCCTTAAGGTTCGGGAGCAATGTGGTCTTTTTCCACATTGAGAAGTGACAGCAAAAGACACTAGGGGGATTGTCGTTACTCCTCTGTTGGTTCCATAGTGGGTCTAACAGAGATGGGTGGGGGAGGGAAGTCCTGGGAAAAGCAATAGTGAGCCGGGCTGGATCTCTGAGCTGTGAGAAAGTGAGGAATGAGGAAAAGAAAAAGGCTAGCAGACCTCAGAAGCTGGTGCAGTCACAGCCAGTAATAGAGGGTCCCCACAGGCTCTAATTTCAGATGCACTCCAGACCTGGAACATGCCTTGCATTAACAGGAGCGAGGAGGAGAGGAGAATTCATATGCGAGGCTGTGGGGTGCAGTCTCTTTAAGCGTCCTCCATAGGCAGGCACCCATTATTGAATCAATAAGAACGCCCACTGGGCTGTGGAATGGGTGAAGCTGCTCCAAGATGGATGCACACTGGGCCTGCTGTCTGCTGAAGGGCCAGAGGTGACCATCACCTTGAGATGAGGTCCGTGACCTATGACCTAATAGTCCTTTGAACTCTGAGTCTATGATGGAGGACCCGGCCAAGGCTTAAAGCAGTCCTAGTGTGACCCTGGCAACCTCCCCTTGGCTGTGTACACCCCCACCCTCAACACTCACATCTCCTGGCAGTGCTGATGCCTGGCTATTTGGAGTCTGGCTGCTGTCTGCCTCTGGCCTGCTGTGCCCTGTCATTGAAGTGAAGGCTACAGGTGACGGGATCAGAAATTACTAGATGCCCTGGCAGTAAGGCACATCGATCGGAAGGGTAGGGATTTTCTGCACAAGGGTTAGAGCTCTTCTTTTCCATGAAGGGGGTTTAACATAATGCAGGCAGTGCTTTCTGACTAGCACGGGATGTTAACCCTTGCTTTCATAGACTTAACCTATGGATGCCTATGGTGGTTACAGCAGGCTGCTGTATATTGCAGAAAAGCGCCTTCTGTCTGAAGGGCATTTAGGTCAGGACATCCTGGCAGTCTGGGGAGGCTACTGCTGCCTTGGTAGCGGTGGGCAGTCCCCTGGAGCAATGGGTGGTTTAACTTCAGCTGTGACTCAGCCAGCGTACTTCAGCATGGCTGACTTTCAGCACAGGCAGGAGGTACCTGGGCTCTAGGGTTCCTGCTGCTGGGCAGGCAGGGGTGGTGTATCATTTGCCCCTTTTGTGGCCCCCAATTTATTCTCACATTTGAAGGGAAAAGATGCTTAACCTCTTAACTGAGGCTATGTTTTCCCTATGGGCTCAGACACCCTACCGTCAGCCTTCTAGTTAAGTCTCAGACTGCAGCTCCATCTAGAAAAAGCAAGTGGTCCATCCTAGAGAACTTGCCCTCCAAATTCTGGGTGACATTTCTAACTATCATATAGATAATTTGCCATTATAAATTACGATCATCTGGCCACGTGTGCTCTTTTATTCACTAAAGGCTATCTCGATGGCCTCTGTCTCACCATTCCTCCTGTGTGACAGGCTGTGGACAAGAAGATGAGAAAGAGCCATTTTAGTTGGTGTAGGAATCAGAGGTCTCAGGAGTGGGTGCATAGACATGCTAGAAACATCTACTTTAAAAAATGTGTTTATTTGGGCTTTAAGATTTCTTTCATTAGTTACTTTGAATGGGAAGGAAAGACTTTTTTTAAAAAAATGATTTATTTATTTATTTATCTAATTTATTTAATGTATATGAGTGCTCTATGTTTGTGTACACCTGCAACCCAGAGGAGGGCATCAGATCTCACCACAGGTGGTTGTGAACCACCATGTGGTTGCTGGGAACTGAACTTCGGACCTCTGGAAGGGAAGTCAGTGTTCTTAACTACTGAGCCATCTCTCCAGCCCAGGAAAGATGTATTTTTAGCGATAAGACTTTATGTATAAGTGAATTGAAGCTATCTGTGATGATGTGAATGCACTGTGAGGGCTTCATGTATTAACTCACTCACCTGTTCCCCTGCATACGCCACAGATGCTTATGTGCCATTCAGTAACTGACAAGTTGCTGATTCCACACAGTCCTAGGGGAGAGTGGATGTCACTGCAGAACACTGAAAACAAGTCTGCAAGGCATGAGGATGAGGGTGAGTAGGGGAAGGGTCTCTTTTTTGGGAGGGGTCAGAGGAGACATTAAATTAAGAACTGAAGATGAGGTGAGAGGCTGAAGATAGGCTGGTTTGGCCATCTGTCTGCTGAGCGAGCCCAGGTGGGGTTGCAGTTCTACTGGGCAGGGCTTTCCTGTTTGTCAGGTAAAGGGCCTGAACTGCTTACTTTGGCTCCGAAGTACTACACCTCTTTGAAGGGCTCCATGGCACGGTGCCTGGCTCCCTTATAAACACCATTCCCAGGATATATTCAGAGTATTTCCAAAATAATACTTTCAGGTGCTGCTTAACCCCACTAGGACTCATCAGATTTCAAAAGTCTATCTGGTTCTATTGACCATAGCGCTTTCCTGTGGCCCTCAAGATGATGAACTGTGTCCCCATCTGTGTTACTTTCTTTCCTCATCACTGTGACAAAATACAATTATAATTAGAGAAAAGTGTTGAGGGTGTACGTTTCATCCTGGTGGGGAAGGCCTGGTGGAAGGGCAGGAGGCAGCTGGTCATATTGCTTTAGCATTTAGGAAGTGAGACCAGGCTATCAGATCTCAAGCCCTTACCCCCAACCCCTTAACCTTCCTCTAGTAAGGCTCCCCTCTTCTGAAGTGTCCACAATCTCCTCAAACAGTGCCACCTAATGGGGACCGATCTTTGAACACGTGAACTTATGGGGAACATCTTCCTTTACCATCTGCAGAAGTTAGTAGGGCTTTGGAGAAAGAATGTGGCAGCTTGGACTGTGTATAATTCAGTCATATGACTTGATTATCACACCAACTAATGGTTTACACAAAGGACAAAGGTAACCATATCTTTATAAAATCAACACTTTCTCACTTTTCAATATTGAATTCAGCACCTACTATGTGCCAGGCAATAACTTGACAGGTGATTGGAGAAAGGATAAATCAGATTTGGATTCCATCTTTGTGGGACAATTGAAGTAAATTTACTTTAAAAGTTGCATTTCAAAATTGAATTAAAGGTAATATTTGATGTATATATTCCAAACACAGTTTATCCAGTACACTTTTATATAAATATGCACACAAACATTTACTTAAATATTTGCATAAACACTTCCAGAAAGATGCCAGTGCAATTGCCGTATTTCTTCTCACTTGGGGTCCTGTCCCCACTTACTTTCACAGGTGAAAACTGCTGGTTCAAGGCCAGAAGTGGGTTTCCAGCAGTCGTTTTATGACATCAATGTCACCTTGCACCTCTACAGTTTTGGGTTTGGGGTCCTGGAAAGTGATCTTGCATATGGGCAAAGTACTAGCTTTCAGGTGCAGAGCGCAAATCTTGAGAGAAGCCATTGGAAAAATGCCACTTGAACCCCTGTCTGTCTCTACCTTTCCTCCAATCCCAGTTAATGTGATGTGGCACAAACACTAAATAACTCCCAGTCACAACCAACATTACATGTCATGATCTGGGAACCTGAAGTCCCAGGTTATGATGGTATTAGAAATTGAACACCAAGGTTCAACATCTTCAGAAGAGCAATGGAAGAATCAACCTGAAGCAAGTCCTTTTTGGCTTAGTAAAGTCTGCCATGAGTCTGGGAAACTCTTTAAACAGAGCCTCCCTTGGATCTTGGTGGTCTTTCAAGGCAGATAGTTCCAGGGTTATTTTACTGAACACTGGGTTTGCAATCGATTGACTCCTCTTTTTAGTTGTGGCTAATTTAGAAACAGCTTGTTGGCAAATCTGCATAACCTTAAGGTGGAAGATGCTCCTGGAAAGGAGACAGGAGATATCATGTGACTTCTAGATAGTCCTTAGCTCCTGGCCTTGCAGGACCATGTGTCCTTTCAAGATGATTTAGTTTTATTTTATGTGTGTGGGTGTTGGGCCTTCATGTGTGCTCATGCAACAGTTGTGGGTTTGGTGCCTGTGGAGGCCAGAAGGTGTCATGGTCCCTGGACTTGGAGTTACAAATGCTGTTACCCGGTTGGCATGGATTCTGGGAACTGAACTCTGGTCCTCTAGAATAGTAGCAAGAACCCATAGAGTTGATCCAGCCTCAGGACTTTTCTTCTTGCCACCACCCCAGAGATAAGAGTCCTACATTTAACTCTGCCATGCAGGGAAAGAGAGTTTTAATCTTTCAATTCCTTAATTATTTAATTTTCTCACTCAGGAATTTTTTTTTGTAATTAATAAGATGATTCCTTTAATGACTCTGGAAAATAAAAAGCAAACAAGAGATGTTAACTTTAATATATGAATGGGAAGTTGAGCAGATTATCACTAGAGATTATGCAATCTGATATGTAAGAAGAGCACAAATATACTGCAAATAATAAAAATGAAAGAACAAATGAACAAAGAAATCTTCCAGCACAGGCAACATATGAAACCAGTCATGTATCTATACCTGAGAACAAACCACTTAAAAATAAACTCAACATCCTTCTTTACAAAGGATTTAAAGCAAATAAAATACTTAGGGATAAATTTAACTAAGAAGGAAAGAGACTCCTGTATTAAAATCTTCACACCTAGATTAAAAGAAATTAAAAGAGATACATACAAATTAATAAATGAAAAATATTCATTGCCCATTAGAATTAATATTGTCAAAGTATCTATTCTATTCAAACTGATTCACAGATTTGAGATTATTATCATGAAAATCTCAATGGCACATGGCCCATAGAAAAGACCATTATAAACTTCATGTGGAACAACTAAATTCAGTAGCCAAAAAAATCTTAAGAAAGAACAAAATAGGAGTCACTACACAGCATAATATTTGATACACACACACACACATACACACACACACACACACACACACACACACACACATGAGCTAAAGTGCCTAAAACAGTGCACGGTACTGTCACACAGACTATAGAACAAAGAAACAGAATGGGGAATATAGAACCAAGCCTAGGTGTACACTAAACTTTGATAGGGATGATAAGAAGACAAAATGGGAAAAGAATTCTGTCCTCAATAATCAATGCTGGGAAAGCTGGATATCTACAAGAATTGGGGGAGGGGAGAGAGAGAGAGAGAGAGAGAGAGAGAGAGAGAGAGAGAGAGAGCGCAAAAGCAAAGAAATAACATTCTTATCTTGTACTATACAGACATCACCTGTAAGCAGACTAAAGACTTATGTTTAAACAAGATCTAAAGCAGTCAATGTCCTAGAAGGAAAAGGAAGTTCAACTTTGCCATGGGCTCTGGATTTAAAGAAGCAATCAAGGCAAGAGTAGGCAGGTAGGTGGACATCAAACCAAAGTGAATAGTAAGAAAAGAGTCCCCAAAAGCACGGATTACCTAAGACACAATCCATAGACCACATGAAGCTCAAGAAGAAGGACAACCAAAGTGCGAATGCTTCAGTTCCTTTTTAGAAGGAGGAACAAAAATATTCATAGGAGGAAATATGGAGACAAAGTTTGGAACAGAGACTGAAGGAATGGCCATTCAGAGACTGTCCCACCTGGGGATCCAGCCCACATACATATAGCCACCAAAACTAGATAATATTATGATGCCAAGAGGTACATGCTGACAGGAGCCTGATATAGGTGTCTCCTGAGAGGCTCTGCCAGAGCATGACAAATACAGAGGTGGACACTAGCAACCAACCATTGGACTGAGAACAGAGTCCCCACTGGAGGAGTTAGAGAAAGGGTTGAAAGAGCTGAAGGGGTTTGCAACCCCATAAGAACAACAATACCAACCAACCAGAGTTTCCAGCGACTAAACCACCATCCAAAGAGTACACATGGACTGACCCATGGCTCCAGCTGCATATGTAGCAGAGGATGGCCTTGCTGGGCACCAGTGGGAGGAGAAGTCATTGGTCCTGCCAAGGCTAGACCCTCCCCCAGTGTAGGGGAATGTCAGGGTGAGGAGGCAGGAAGGGGTGAGTAGATGGGTGGGGGAACACCCTCATAGAAAAAGGGGTTGGAGGATGGGATAGGGAGTTTATGGATGGGAAACCAGGAAAGGGGATAACATTTGACATGTAAATAAAATGATCCAATAAAAAATAAAGAGCTTAAGAAAAAAAAAAAGAGTCAAAGGACAAGGAGGTAATGGGCGGTGTCATCTGGGTTTTCATGGTGGTGACTTACCAACTGAAGATAGTCATAACGATGGATTTTTATGATAGATATGGCAGTGGCTTGATGATTTCTGTTTGCTAGTCCAAGTGCTCATTGCACTTGCCTGGCTATGGAGAAAGCATTTCACGTCGAAATTACTGACTCATTTCAATTACTAGTGCTTCAACAATCAACCACTTCGGTAATTCCAGGGATCCTCAAAAGGAGGGAGTGCATGTTCAGTCTACTCAGGGCACTTTGAAAAGAGGACTGAGCCAATAGGCAAATGCAAGCATGACATTTGAGGCATAGACGTTTGGGGGAAATGTGTGGAATACGGCAATTAATTTATTTTTATCTTACGTGCACTAGTGCTTTGCCTGTATGTACATCCGTGTGAGCCTATCAGATCCCCTGTACCTGGAGTCACAGACAGACACAAGCTGCCATGTGGGTGCTGGGAATTAAATTCAGGTCCCCAGAAGTGCACCTAGTGCTCTTAATCAGTGAGCCATCTCTTCAGCCCTGAAGGAAGGCAATTTAATATTGCAAAATTATCTTGGGATACACTAAGGAAAGATGGTTTTGTGAGCCTCGTCAGTTGCACTCTGGATTTCAGCATTCCTGCTGAAGTATACTTATGGGTACTTGGAATATTTTAATCTTTTACCTTGTCAGGGTCTTGATGTGAATTTATCAGGACATGTAGCCATGTAAATATTTTGGATCTAAAATAAAGAATGCAACCCCAATCCCTTATAGTTAATGGCTTTAAGGTGCCCATCACATTCATTTGAAGATGGCAGAATGAATGAAATATCAGCTACAAGTCTATAGTCATTTCAACCCTATAGACAGTGGATCTGATCAGATCTATTCTGTCTTGGCAGCAGAAATGCAGATGAATGAGATAGTGGTGCAGATGTCAGGATTAGACAGACGCTGATTTATCCACTGTCTCCAGCACTTAGCTAGTATAGTCTTAGGCAATTGCTTCATCTTTTGTGCCATTTTGAATTTAATACTATTTATCTTGTAGGTTCATTCTGAGGACCAATTAAATCAGGCTTGTAAAAGTGTGAGGCACAGAGAGGCTGATATCATACACAGCGGACACTCAGGAAAGAGATGGTGATTTTCTGATTAGAGCGGGGGGAGCCCATTGTCATGGCGGGTCTGTTAAGCGATGGTAGCAACAGCCTAAGCAGGTTCCCACCACTTGGGTAAATAGGATCCAGGTTTACAAGGCTGGATGTGTGATCTTATGGGGTTAATCTTGGAAAGCTGGCTGTCTTAATCAGGGTTTCTATTCCTGCACACACATCATGACCAAGAAGCAAGTTGGGGAGGAAAGGGTTTATTCAGCTTACACTTCCCTGTTGCTGTTCATCACCAAAGGAAGTCAGGACTGGAACTCCAGCAGGTCAGGAAGCAGGAGCTGATGCAGAGACCATGGAGGGATGTTTTTTGCTTCCCCTGACTTGCTAAGCTTGCTTTCTGATAGAACCCAAGACCACCAGCCCAGGGATGGCACCACCCACAATGGGCTGGGTCCTCCCACCTTGATCACTAATTGAGAAGTGCCTTACAGCTGGGTCTCATGAAGACATTTCCACAACTGAGGATCCTTTTTCTGCGATAACTCCAGCTTGTGTCGTTGACACTCAGAACCAGCCAGTATACTGGCCTATTTATATTTCTTCATCCTCCAAAATGACAGCTGCTGTTTGGTTGTGTGGATCATTACAATAAAGCGACTTACTAACAACGTCCGAAATGACCAGTTATATAGCATCAAGTATTTGGCTGCCCAAAATACATGATGTTGAAGTGTTAGCCCTGCAGTCTGTTTTACTGGATTGACTGATGTTGTTTTTGTGGGATGAATTGGCTACCAGCATTTAGTGATGACCCTCAGTCCAAGTCTGTATTTATAAAAGAAATGTATACTCAAGCTTCTGTTAAAAGAACCAAATATAGAATTGTAGTCAAATGGCAGACATTAAATTCACATCAATGACCACTGGACAATAGATGGAGTATCGATATCAGAGAGTAAAGAAAGAAATGCATAAATAAGCCAAATGGGCTGCTAGTGCTTCAACCTCAGTCTATCGGGTTTCTATAGATTCTTTGACTCCCATAAATCTATCTCTTTACCAATTGTGACGGGCATAAATAATTGAACATGTTAATTGGTTGTTAAGTCTCTTCCCTGGCTCCAAAATTTTCTTGTGCAAAAAACAAACGTCCTTGCTGTGTGACTCCTGTTTCTATTCTTCTGTGTCATGCTTCTTCCTCACTGTTATTCAATAGAGGTGGGGAAAAGTGAAATAATTTTAGAAAATACAGCAGGTTCGGGCGAGGCACAAAAATAAATCGCTGCTCAAGGCTTCCCAAGCCCCAGTGATACGATGTGTTTAATTTGCTCAGTTATGAAAGTGCCTCAAGGGTCCTGGGTTATGAAAAACAGTGGATATTTTGCGAGGAAATGGAGCCAAATTGGGAGGATTCTAAACGCTTTCTGACGTGTTTAGTGGTGGATGTGAGTTCGGGTTGGGGTGGGGGTGGAGGGCTCTGCAGATTCATTGTTCGCTCGGTCCGCTTAGCCTTCCGTGTTCTGAACGCAGGCGTCTCTGTCTCTGGGCTGTCTACTTAGGAATGGCAACCCAAAGCCGTGGCAATCTCAGGTTTTAAGGTGCTCAGTGGCCGATCGTTCCATTTTGTAAATCCATCTCCTTACACTTTATTCCTTTACTGCTAGATAATTTGGACGGATGTCACTGGGGGACAGCGAGAGCGATTGGTGCTTCCAACTCACCTAATAAAGAAAATTCCTAATTTTCTGTCTTTTATCTTTTGCCATTCTTTTGTGCTCCTCCTTGGCCTTGTCAAAACATATCGTTCAGTTAGAGACTAAAAATATTTTCCCATCGATTGGGGTTATTGATTTTTTTTAATCTGTACTTTGGCTTGAAGAGCGGGGGTGAAGGGTGAAAGTTCAGCGGCTTAGTCTGCCGTTTTTATCTGGACGGCAGAAGAATGTATTGGCAGCAGATTTGATTTACCTTGTTGGTCAATGGTAGATACTTCAGCCACTGAAGTCCACCCTCCAGCATTCTCTGCTGCTGCTATCTCTCTCTCTCTCTCTCTCTCTCTCTCTCTCTCTCTCTCTCTCTCTCTCTCTCTCTCTCTCTCTCCCCCCCCCCCCCATACCCAGAGACTCTTGAAAGATCCACCTTCTTATTGCTTCTCTCACTGTGTTCCTGAGGCGTGATTGTCCCCACCCCCTTTCTCCTTTTTTGGATTTCTTCTTCCTCTTCCAGAAGATGCAATGCTTCCTGGGTGCATGGTGAATGGAAAAGGACTGCTTGCTTCTGCTGGGGTTTGGTTCCTCTGCCTTTTGGGTTTATTGTCTGGGATGGAGTCCAATTTACAAGGTCCTAGCAGGATCTGATGTGGCTGGATCAGATCTCACAGTCACTATTATCAGAGCTTGTCAGAGCCATGCAGCCAGGGCACAGATTGAATGTTAATACAAATGCTGAAATGGTACTCAGGCTTCCCAGTAGCATTACATGGAGGAGAGCAAACTGTCAACTGACAGACAGGAATCTTCGAGTCTTGGCTCAGCATGTCAGCATGCAAATATACTTCTTGCATTAGAATCCATATTTTTCACAGATGTGTGATTCCAGACAATTTAGTCCCTGGGTAATTTAGTTTTCTCATCTGTAAAGTGGGGATAGAAAGCGGAGCTGCTTCATCTAGTACTGACAGATAGATCCCTTCCAGAGTCCTAGACCAGGGTCTAGCTAGCATGCTGGATGTCCTCGGTGAGCACACATTTATTATGACACCAGGAAAAAAAAAAAAACAAACAAACAAACAAACAAACAAAAAACCCCAACTGAGATTAGAGGAGAGGAAGCCTTAGAAACAAGAGGTTTTCTCAGAGGTCGAGAGCTGATTCACATACCAGGGTCACAGTGTCTATGCTGTGGGAAAGTACTGACCACTCACTTACCCCTTTGTGGGTGCTGGAGAGTCTAACTTAGGTCATCCTGTCTACTCTACCCACCGAGTCATCTCCCCAGTCCCACTACCCTGCTTTTATTTAACGTCTTGGGCAGAATTTTCTGCCCTGTAAGAATGAGCTTGTCTTGATTTGACTCTTCTTCCACAGTTGTGCCTACACTTACCTCCTGTTTGAGTGGTGCCTGCTTTCATTTGTAGAAGGTGGACTCTGCACCCACAAGTCTTTGCTCCTTCATTTGTTGCCTACCCAGGGACAAGTTGGAGGCGTCCCTTTATTTGGACCCTTCTCAGCATAGAGCTCTCCACTCTTTTCCTCGGTTCTCTTGATGTGGAAGCCCTTATCTCATCTTTGCCTATCCATGTAGCCAAGACAGAGGTTTCTAAGCCCCTGCTTGTTTTTCAGCGTTTACACTTTCTCACCAGACTTCCTGTGACCCGACCAGTAGAAAAACAAACCAACTAATCACTTTCCGTTATTAGATGCATAAGCTTATATTGGGACCGAAGCAATTTTTTTTTAACTTTTCATATCTCAATCTGGCTACTTAGTCAAGGCTATGCTTTATGTGGAGCTGGAAACCAGAAGTTAAACTGATGTTAAAACATTTTCTTGGTTGCTGCAGCTCCTGCACAGGACCCAGATTTGGTTCTCGGCACTCACATCAGGTGACTTAAAACAGTTGTCTCCAACTCCAGCTTTCGTGGGTCTTTCACCCTCTTCTGGCCTCTGTGGGTACTGCACTCGTGCACATACGCAGAGAGAATCTATGCATAGCATAAATAAAACAAAGCTTTAAAAACCCTATTTTATCAGCTTGATTGATTGTGAATGTAGAAAAATGGAATCTTAGTTATTTAGCCAATTTAACCCAAATGGTGGTTTCTTAAAAAAAATGCAAATTAGCTTTAATGACTCTAAAAACTTGCTGGCTTAAACAAATGTATGAAAAGTGCTGGTCTTAGGGGTGGACACCCTGATAGGAGTGCTGCTAATGTACCAGTTAGAGTGGAAACGAAAAGCTGCATGTACAAGATCAACAGCACTGAAACACTGTTTACGTGCAAAAAATGAATGGAAAGCCAAGAAAATATGCTGGCGAGATATTTCCTGTGAGGCAACAGAACAAAGGGAATGCATTAATGTGTGTGTCACTAGACAGATAATAATTTCAGTGGGTCCTTGTTACTGAACCAGACTAATCCTAAGACCATCTAACCATGACATTCTTATCAATTTTTAACTTCAAAGATCCCATTTCCAGAAAAGGAGAAATCCTGAAGTTTCATGTGCATGTGCATGTGCATTTTTGGGGACCCTATTAGCTTATTACGTCTCGTGTAGCCAGTGGTCTGGGTGCAGTTCCTGGGTGGGATGAAATCTAGTAGGGGCCACAGTCACATGGACAGGCATGTGACTACTCTACACCTCCGCCATATACCTTTGTCTCATTCTACTCTGAAAGTCTGACATACAGATGTCTGTAGAGCGACTTATCTGGCTAGTGCTTATTGAGTGTGTTGTAAAAACGTAAAGTAGAGATGGCAGGAGACAGTCAACAGAAAGGACTGTACAAATGGGTCCCTCGTGGAGCAATCCATTTCCATCTCTTCTATGACCATCTCAATATGCTTCGGTGGTGAAAGATAACATTCAAGGCGGTGTTCTCTTAGATCCCACACTACAGAACCGGTTACTCCATTTCAGACAGATAAGAAGGTAATTGCATGAGTCTGGTGATGTTCTGAGAGGATGGAAAAAAATTGAGCTCATATCTTAGTGAAAACCTGAAAGGGATATTAATATAGTATTACCATAGTAAAGGGATTGGGAGGGAGCTGACACGACTGGTGAAACTCATGACAAATTTAGTTGGTTGGAAGTTCAAAATGAATATGTTTGTTCACTGGATTTTAACTTTTTGAAAACAAGACAGAGAATTTAAAGCTACAGTAACACTGTACTGTTACAAATGGTTCCACAGAAACAGACACCCCCAGTCTATTTGGGTATGGAACCTCTTAGTGGTCCCAGAAAAACGACTCATTTTATTTTATCCTTTATACTTCTAATTTCAGATGGCTGAATTGAGTATATCTGTCATTCTGACTTGTGGACTTCTGGACCATTAAGGCAGCCAATCTAATTAGGCAGGACTTTCTCTAGCTTCACCTTCTGACAGAGCATCTGATTGGCTAGGAGCTCCTGCTAGATGCCAAGCCTTCTACAACTGTGAACTACCTTTCTTTTCTTTTCTTTTTTTTTAAATTAACTTGAGTATTTCTTATTTACATTTTGAGTGTTATTCCCTTTCCTGGTTTCCGGGCCAACATCCCCCTAACCCCTCCCACTCCCCTTCTTTATGGGTGGTGAACTACCTTTCCTAAGAGATCAAACCTTCTGCTCTCTCTGCAAAATGCTTCTTTTGAGGGTTACGTTTAAGCTTAGATTTTAGGGTATTTTCTCTCAAATCTTGAGTTCGACTGTTTGTATTTGGAACCCATGCTGGTGATGAGTCAATGGGGCTCAGATGAGTATTTTGACATTTGTCTTGGATGATCTACCGTAGGAAGATGAGTAATGTTCTCCACAAAGATCCACACCTGAATCCCTGGAGCCTTGGCATGTTGTCTGCCACAGACCATACTTAATTCTGACCTTATCATCAACCTAAGGGGGTCTTAACAAAGGATCCAAGTGAGGAGAGAGCTTAATGCCATCACAAGTATCCTTAGAATGGAAGGTTTACACAGATGCATAAAACGAAAGCAGAGGAGGAGTCAGAAGAAGGCTCTAGACCAATAGTTTTGAAGATAGAAGAGGGAGCCATGAACTAAGGGAAGCATTTCTAGCAAGTAGAAAAGACAGAGGAGCATACTGGCTTAAACTTAGCATTTCTGACCTTCAGAATTAGGAACTGGACTGGGAAAGTAGTTCAGTTGGTAGATTATGTGTTTATGTGTTCACGCAAGTGCATGCATGGATGTGTATATATGTATGTGTATTTTGTGTGGTACTTGTGTGTGTATGTGTGTATAGATGTATATGTGTATGCGTATGTATGTGTAGGTACAGCTACATATATGTGTGGAGGCCAGAGGCTAGATTTAGGTACCATTCCTCAAGATGATCCTCTTCTTTGTTTTTGGAGACAGAGTATCTCATGGTGACTTGGGGCTTGTGGACGAGGTTGACTGAACTGGATTCTTTGTAAATATGCCTCTTGATTTGGTCTTCATAGTCTTCTGTGCTCCTCCCAGAAGCACATCCAGCTCATATTCAACCTAGAGAAGCACACAGGACCTCCATCCTTCCATCCTTCCAGACCTTGAGCCAACCCTTAGTTCTACTGCTTTGTGAGAATAGTTGTCATCTTATTAAGATTGTATATATAGTTGCCCATCTTCTCTGTTAGAGTAGTTGTTAATTCTGAGTGTGATCTCGACAGGGCAGTCAGTGGTGGTAATCTCATCTAACCAATACCAGAACATTACCTACAGACATACTTCCTCCTTGAGGATGAAGCCAATTACCACCCACCCAACACTAGAAACATTTTCATGAGAAAGCCCTTGTTTGTTTTCCTTTCTGAATTCCTTGCAGAAAGCAGTCCAGATTCAGCAAGGGATGGATAGACAAGACAGAAGTCTCACATAGTACTTCCCCATGGCCAACTCTGAAAGGCCAGCCCATTTCAGAGCTATCCATAGGAAGAATGAGCCCTTCCTAGACATACCCATTTCCTCTTCTGCATATTCACTACCTGCCCTCCCGTGCAGTTGTTGGCCTTGTTTTCAATGCTCTCTCTGCACACAATTCCCCACCACCTCATCTTTTTCTCCCTGGAAACCTGACCTACGACAGGGGGACAAGTCCTGGCAGTCGGCAGTGTCCAGGCTGAGTGGCTCATGGAGTGTGGAGGTATCTGACCATACATGATGGTCTCCTGATCCATGTCTGCTCTCACTGCTCTATTCTTGCTATTCCTCTGTGGCACAAGCCTGGGGTGTCTTGGTCATTTTCTCCATAAAATAAACCTGCTGGTGGAATACAAGGGAGGGAGTTGGGGAAGGAGCCAGGGATTCTTATGAAGAAGTTTATCCGTTTTTACAACAAGGCTCCTTTCTTAGATGGTGCTGGGGCTCTCTAAATCTTGAGCCTTTCCCTGCTGCTTTTGGGGAAACTGACTCATTTTCTCATCCTTCTCTTCGGTGTTTAGTCATTGAATTAGATCTGCTGATTCCTCTATTTTCTGACTTCTCCAAAATTTGTTGCTATTTCTCTGTTGTCTTCTTCCAAGACAGTTTACACTTTACAGTTTTTTGTATTCTCTTACTTCAAAGTTTCTGCAGAAACAATGGTCGAGGTCGGGTGGACAGTGGTCCACAACAAGTGTGCAGGAGGCTTGATTTATTTGCACTAGGAGTATTTTGATTTTTAGATCCAGGATGTTCTTGAACTTAAGATTCTCCTGCCTCTAACCTCCTGCACCCTAAGATTATAGGTGTGCTCTACCACACCTGGAGTACATGGTCTTGGGATCTGAACCCAGGGCCTCGTGCTTACCAAGAAACCGAATCACACCCCCATCTCTGGATCTATAATTTAAGGGGAAGGCAGATGTTCATAAGGAGATGTATGTAAGTTTGGTTAACTGTGGGGCCCATTACAATGTTGTAAAGAGCACAATTCCTGTCTAGCACAGGGGACATGGGATCCTGGTTCCCAGCAGGCATCAAGACTTTCTTACAATATATGTGACATGTGAGCAAGTGGAGAGAAGTTGAACCCTTTAACAAACCACCAGATGTTTTATTTGTGTGTTAAGGACCATGCAGAAACTCCAAGCAGCTGCGTGTTCACTACTCACAGTCGACGTATTTATGTGGTCCGCCTGAATTTCTTCCATTTTGTGCTGACACATGGCCTCATGGAGATGCACTCCAGGCTCATCAGCTGCACCCATGGCTGTGCCAATTAAAGCCGGATCTGGAGGTTGTACATTAAAAATTGTGCCTTCTTTATCAGGCTGTGTTTGATGCCCACAGCTACATTTTTTTTTCTGAGCATTTTGCCTGTCGTTTGGGGGATCTTAAGAGTGTTTTTGAAAAGATAAGGGCTAATTTCTGGAGAGGGGTCCTGTGTCCTGGAGGTGGTCGGCAGTGCTGCCGCCTGCCAATCAAAACCTGCCAGCAATGTCATTCAAGGTCAGAGACTCAGTGAACCGCCAATCAAAGTCGGTGGGGCTGTTCATGCTCACTTGTCAGTGAGGGGAAAGAGGTCACCCTCTCAGTGGTGTGGCTAGTGTGTAAACAATGAGAGTGTTTCAGTGGTTGGAAACACATTGTATTGTGTACCCCCTGGCGATTTGAGGATGCTTGCCTGGCTTTTTCCTTCCTACAGGGATAGGAGAGAAAATGGGGAGGGGACGCTAACAACAAGGAATATGTAGGAAATTTGGCACACAGTGTTGCTTAATACTGCTTGTTTATCAATGGAGATGCTTGGGAAGGATGCTCCTAAAGCAGGAGCAGGGGCTGTCTCTGACTACACTGCCTGTCTTTGGATCCCTTTCCCCTAACTGGGCTGCCTTGTCTAGCCTCAATAGAAGAAGATTCACCTAGTCTTACTACAGCTTGATATGCTAAGGCTGGTTGATATTCATGGGAGGCTTTCCCTTTTCTGAGGAGAAGGAGGAAGGGGTAAAAGGGGAGGGAAATGAGGTTAGGGGGTGGGACTGGGAGGAGAGGAGGGAAGGGAAGCTTCGATTGGGATGTAAAGTAATTATTGCAACAGGCAAAATTATTAATTAATTAATTAATTAATTGATTAATTAACAAAGAAGAGATAACCTGAACAACTGGAAATTTAACTTTAGGTATCTAAATAGAGATATCTTCTTTGTCCTTTGCCCTTGGCAAACAATTTGTTCTCTAACTCTGCTAATTATTATCTTGGTTAATTTTCACCAGTAAAGATATGTTTTTCATTTATGGGAAATAGCATTTTAAAGGCGTGTTGACATCATAGACTAGAGTTTAGAAAATTCAGGTTTCTGGTTTTGGAAGACAGAAGTGATGGAAACATTGTTTTTGTATCTCAGCTGGCTTTTCATGGAGTTTTTTCAAATCAGGGCCTTCTGGGGTTGGGAGGGTAACTTAAGCATTATTAGCGGCATTTGCCATTCCACCAGTGAATCCTGGGGTGGGCAGATGTTCACAACTCAAGCAGAGTCTTCCTCACGGCAAAGCTTCAATGTGACATATTGTAGATGGTTAGGTTGGCCATGATACTATATTTAGCTGTTTCTGTTTATCCACATGTTGAGCCTTACTAGCCTAGACCATTTTGCTAAAACATTTGGACTCTATCTGATAATACGAATAATGAAAACTCAAGAAATCATATTATTTTCATTTAATTAACAAAATTCATAAACCATAGCAATTCAGAAGTCCACAGAAATCAAAGGCAAAACTAGGGCATGCATATGTATGTATGTGTGACTGTTAATAAGTAGAGGTTTTTTGAAATTGGTAGACTAGGGTATGGTAAATGTATATATTTAGAGTGGGGGCACAAGGGCTAGGACTTCAGGGCTGGAAAGACATTTTGGATACAGACTTCTTATTTTGTGAGTGGTTGCATAGGGTGACCTGCGGAAGAGATGGGGGTGTGTAATGTCAAGAAATGCATGATTTCTTAGGGAACCTGCCTTTGTGTCCTGATTTCCTTCTCTGCCAGACCTGTGGCGTCTCAGTCTCTCTCCCATTGTCACAGGAAGGCTTATGGTGGAGATGTGTTTTTTGAGACTGATTAATAGATGAAAGACTTGGCGAGAGGGGATGTTTGATGGAGGTGAAAATGGGGAATGCACATGGGAGATCCCAGAGCTCACTTGTACTTAGGTTAGTTCTAAGAAAGGATGTTTCTAATTATAAAACAGGGCAGAGAAATCTCTTTTAAGCAGTCTTCCCTGCTCTAAGGTTTGGAACTAAATATTTTTTGCTCTGAGTAGCCACAACTTTTCAATGTTGACTCAATGTTGATGGTAACAGACTTGAAACATGGAAAACACCTCTCTTAGGTGATAATGCTTAGGCTGGTTGATATTCATGGGAGGCTTTCCCTTTTCTGAGAAGAAGGGGGGAGGATGGGACTGGGAGGAGAGGAGGGAGGGGAAGCTGCAATTGGGATGGAAAGTAAATACATAATTCAATTAATTAACAATGAAGAGACACCATGACCAGGGAAGCTCTTATAAAGGACAACATTTGATTGGGGCTGGCTTACAGTTTATAGTTTTAGAATTTTAGTCCATTATCATCATGGTGAGACGCATGACAGCGTGCAGGCAGACATGGTGTTGCAGAAGGAGCTGAGAGTTCTGTATTTTGATCTACAGGCAGCAGGAGACTGACTAACTCTCTCTCTCTCTCTCTCTCTCTCTCTCTCTCTCTCTCTTTCTCTCTCTCTGTATGTTTGTGTGTGTGTGTGTGTGTGTGTGTGTGTGTGTGTGATATGAGGACTAGCTTGATCATATGAGATCCCATAGCCCCCATCCATGATGACACACTTCCTCCTACAAAGGTCATACCTATTACAACAAAGCCATACCTCCTATGGGCCTAGGGTGTCACTTCCTATGGGCCAAGGATGAGTCTAGGGGGGCCATTCCTATTCAAAGCACAACACCTAATTTGAACTTTCAACCTTGGCTGGCTTGTTTGGTGGTAGGATCTGAAGTGGGATGGGTGAGCAAGGGAATAGAGGACATATTTTCCTTTCCTTCTCCAATGTCTTATAAACACCCCTAGGCTTGGAGGGAAGATTAAAATCCTTGAAGACAAAAGAGAAGTGACTCAAGCGTGACTGGTTTCTTTCACAGATGTGCAGGGCTGGCCAAGAGGCACACCACAGCCAATTTCCAGCTCTGACAGCTGCTGAGGTCGTCAGCCTCCTAATGGCATGCCTTAATTCCTCAGGGGCCAGTATGTCCTTTGAATGCAATGGTTGTTACACTTGCAGAGCTGAGTTGAGAGACGAGAAACCCGAATGTTTTGCTGGTCCCTGAGTGTACAATTACCTGGCCAGTAAGACCTGAGGCTACAGATGTCGGGTTCTCTCCCCTGACCTACAAAATGGCATGTCACAGATGCTCTGCATATACACACAGTCATGCACACATGCTTACATACAAAGTGTGTATGTGTGTGTCTATACACACACAGAAAAAGGGACAGGGACTCAGAGCTGAGACTTGCTAGTGGCTGGACTTTGGTAAGAAAGCACAAAAGCATGATTCGAAAGATGCTATGATTGGGATAAGAACTATGGAGTGGAAGAGTCACCCACAAGAGACTTTAATTATGGCTGCTTCTAAGGGCATGTTGAGAATAAGAAGTTTGGCATAACCAGGTAGCCTCATGATCAGGGTTTCAGTTTTTGGGCTTCAGCTATAGTGCATGGTAGAACAAAGGCTGTTCTCACCACTCTCTGTTCTTGCCACTTGGCATGAGTAACAGTTTGGTGGGGGACTGTGGTTTAGGAAGTCTGTGTCAATCAGGATCCTTGGCATGGCTACCTGAGCAGATCCAGTGGGGTGGGGCATAATCTCCCACTTAAGATCTGTAGGATGGTTAGAGGGATGACCCAGTTGTTAAAATGCTTGTCCTGTAAGCAAAGAGACTAAAGCTCGGATCCTCAGGACACACGTAAATGTAAGGAAGGAATGGCAGACCTCTTTGTAAGTTTAGTCTCAGGAAGCAGAAATAGGGATCCTCTGAGCAAGCTGCTAGTTAGACTATCTGCACCATCAGGTTTTGGATTTGACAGAGACATTAACTAAAAATGTAGTGGAAAAGTGATCAGAAAGATCCCTAAATCAATCCACATGAATGCATACCCATGTGCAAATCTACCTGCAAACACACACACACACACACACACACACACACACACACACACACACACACACGAATATACACTAAACACATGGAAAGAAAAAGAACAAACCTGCAGGTGAAAAACTATATTGTCAGTAATAAACCATGATGAGGGAGCATATTTGGATGGTACTTAATGGTTATGAGCCTCAAAAGTAATATTATAATTATTAAATTAAATGTTAGATACTAGAATATTAAAATAAAAGTAATATGAAAAAGGACAATTATGAGGCAGAGAAGAGGGCTCACTCTACCTGTCAAGAATGTAGATCTGTGTTTGATGCACATGTTAAGTAAAAAAGCAAAAGTCCCCAAGGTGGTGTACTCTTGTAATCCCAGTGCTTCAGAGACAGAGATAAGGGATTCCTTAGGGCTCACACTTGAGCCAGTCCAGTCTATTGGTGAATTCCAAGCCAGTGAGAGGTCTTTCCTCAAAAATGAGAGCAAGCAATGCCAAAGGAATAATGCCATGGATACTGTCCAACCTTCACAGACATGTTTACACAATGTACCTGCAGACACATAGGTGCGCACACGCACAGGTTGGTCATAAAACAGCACCCAGAACACCCAAATTAATGGAAATCAGAATTTTCAGTCCTTAATCAATTGAGAGTAATTTGGCTTAAGTTCTAACCAGTTCATCTAAAGAGACACAAGATAAAATTGTTTAAATCAGTGTTAGCCATCTATATTTAGCTTCGGCTCCAGATGCAATTTAATTTAATTTAATCTGAGACCAAGACACCAGTGCTTGTGACATTGGGATACCTTTGGAATCTTAGTGCATTGGCGAGGTGGATTGAGGCTTCATTAGCAGTAACCGTGTGCTTCAGCATCTATTAACAGAAACTACTCATAGACCCCGAGTAAATCTACTGGTGTTTCCAGTTACTCTCAGGCTCTAAGAAGCCCCACTGGCTTGCTAGTGGTGCTATGGTGAGTGGGATTTCAGATGGACTTTGGGGGGTAGGTGAGAGATTTTGACTAGCGATGATAAATAAGAGACTCTTTTAATGAAAATATATTGTGATGGTTAATATTGTAACTTTGACAGTGTCTAGAATCCCTAGGGAGACATGGACTTGTCAGTGATGGAGCATTTCAATTGGTATGAGGAAGAAAGACTCACCCTAAAAGTGGGTGGATTCATTCCATAGGCCAGAGTCCCTGAATGGAAAGAGAACATAGGCTAAGCACCATCTCCATTTCTCTGCTTCCATACTGAATATAGTACAACCAGCTGCCTCTCTCTTACCACCGTGCCTTCTCCACAATGATGGACTATACCATTAGACTGAGAGCCAAAACAAACCCTTCCTTCCTTAAGTTTCTTTTGTTGAGTATTTTGTCTCAGCAGCAACAGCAGCAGCAGCAACAGCAGCAACAGCAGCAGCAGCAGCACCACCACCACCACCATCACCACCACCACCAACAGCACCACCACCACCACCACCACCACCACCACCACCAAATGTATATGGGAGAAAAACAAATTACAGAGGAAACAAAGTATATGCATATGGAGGAGATTTTGGCCACAATAGAAGAACTATCCAGTGCTTCACTGATAAGGTCACAAAGTTAATATTAGTTACAATATTGACATCATGATAGAGAAAGTCATCTGCATTGGGACCAGATGAGTGTGAACCATCTGTTATACACAGCACTGAAGCCATCAATGGAAGCCACCTACTGGGCTGCCCTACCTAACCCAGCATGTCATTTGTGGCAGTACTATCTTGCTACCTAAGCTCTTTCTCTCCCTCTGCCTGATTTCAACCCCCAGGTACATTTGGTTATTCATGAGTTCACTCACGTATCTACTCACTTGGGTTCCTGGGAAAAACTTTTTAATTCACATCAGAGAAGACTGTTGGCAGAGAGACAACTGGAATACCATAGTCTTAACAAATGTCTTTCTAAAATGCAACTCTTATCTTCTTTAGGTATTTTATTCTTATGCCAAAGCCAATTTGCTTTAGAGCAGGTTGAGGTTACAACCAGGGTCAAGGAAGAGATGCGGATCTTTTATCTATCCCATCTTGCACATTCCCCTCAAAGCACCCGCCATTAGTTGGTCAGTTGCCTGGTTGGACAGTATATCATGGTGTTGTGGTTTGAGTGTGACATGTAACCAAAGACTCACATGTTTGAAAACTTGGTATGCAGTGGTGGAACTGTTAGAAAAGATTACACACTATTCAGGAGATGGAGCCTAGCTGAAGGAGGCAGGTCACTGGGGACCCTTCAGCTTTTAAGTTTAACAGATTGGCCACATTTCTCTCATTACTTCCTCATGTTAGTTGCAAGGAGACCAGCTGCTTCATGCTTCTGTCACCTTGCCTTCGCCAGGAGCTGTGAGTTAAAGTAACCCTTTCTCTCCTCCAGTAACTTCCTGTCAGGTGTTTGGTCACAGCAAGATAGATGGCTATACATTGGCTAAGTGTAAGTACTCTTGCTCATATTCTTGTTGCTTTTGCTCACTCTAGAGTTTTGGGCAGCTCTTCCTCAGAACAGAATGCTAATATGACCAGATGACATCATACGTGACTGGAATGACATAATGGGTGCTAAGTTCTTGCCTCATTTTCTTAGCATTTGGTAAGTGTGAAATAAGCAATGGCCGCTCCTGTTATCGGAAAACGGGCCTAGGGTACAGCCATGGGACAGAACCTCTAGGAGTCTCTGAGGTGACTGAGGTGGAGGCAGCTCCAGAGCTTCAAGCCAGGAACAGTCCTGATCCATGGCAGAGCTTTCTCTAACCTATGTCACTTCCAAAGACCTCATTCAATGCAAGGTTTCAACACCATTACCAGTCATGCAGAAAGCCTCCCCTGTCATATGTAGGCCTCCACTCTAGATATTGTGTAGACCCACAGAGATAAATCAGTGCCCAAATCAAGGAGAAAGTGGGATTAAAAGTGTGCCATTATAAGATACACAAATAAAAGCTTTCAATCAGAACTTCATCAGAAGCTCCCATATTAAGCTAGCAATTTCACTGCTGTCTCAGAGGGTGTGAAAGACCATGTGAAAACTTATGCTCTCAGTCAGAGAAAATAAGAGATTTTTTGTTGCTGACACTTCTGTCAAGATTCCTTTCTCCACATGTTTTCTTTGTGAGGTTAACTAACTTATTCTCTGGGGAAACACACTTGTGAGTGAAGTTGGTAACTCCTAGAGTTGAGTCTGTACCAGCTTTGAGAAGTGGGACATAATTCTCTATGGGAATGGTTATTTCTGACCCTGGACCTTAAGATTCCATCTCTCCCTTTACATCAACTACCTGATGAGGTGGAGACACTCAGGACTTTTCTTCCAGTGATCTTTAAAGTTCTTGCAAGCCCCAGGCCTTGACTTCTTGGTCTTGCACTCATTGCTCTGCCCAGTGTCATGTATATGCTGGGCTCAAACCTAGAGGTTGAGCTTAGATAAAAACAGTTGACCATCCATCCATCCATCCATCCATCCATCCATCCATCCATCCATCCATCCATCCATCCATCCATTCATCCATCTATCCATCGTGATGGAACAAAGAGTACCCCATGGCAGAACCGTGAAGATATTCTAGAGAACCTTTGTGTATTAGCTTCAGGGAAGAAAGCTTTCCTCAGTGTCTTGGTTAATCTTTATTATATCAATTTGATTCAAAGTATGGTCACCTAGAAAGAGGAAACCTCAACCTGAATAATTACTTAGATCAGATTCATCTATGTGGCATTTGTCTGAAGGCCATTGTCTTGACTGCTAATTGATGCAGGAGGACCCAGCCCAGGGTGGGTGGTACCATCCCTAGAAAGGTAGTCCTGAACTGTATAAATAAGCTAGCAAAGCAAGCCAGAGAGTCATCTATCGAACGATGTTCCTTTTTGATTTCTGTTTCAAGTTTCCTGTGTTGAGTTCCTGCCCTGACTTTCCTCAATAGTGGAGTGTGACCTGGCAGTGTCAAATGAAGTCAGCACTTTCCACGTTGCTTTTGGTTAGAGTGTTTGTCATAGCAACAGATGAAAACAGAATTCAGTAAAATAGAACAGTTGACCTAATCTGTGTAAGGGGATCAGTTCCGTCATGTGAGGAATACTGTCTTTCCACTTCCTTTCTATCCACCTCATCTAGTGTAAGAAACAATTGGCTACTCTTATGGCTATTAGCAAACCTGATGGATAAAATTCCTTCTCTGCTTCCCTCTCCACCAGAATGCTTACATGGGTGGAAAAAGGTTCTGAGAAGTTTAGGCCAGTGAGTGATAATTATGGTGATTTCAAGCTTCTGCAGTGTGTGTGTGTGCACGTGCACGCACATTCATATACATATGCATTAGTGTGTGCTACAGGAGTAGTTGCAACATGTGACTCCTATTTGTGATTTTTGAAGTTATTCCTGGGATGGCAATTCCCTCTGAAGATACCCAGAAATCTCTACCATTTGTGGTAATGAATTTTCTTTCTTCAAACTCTTATCCATTGCAATGAAAACTTCCTGACTTTTTTTTTACATTTGTTTACTTCTTTCCCTGGGCACTTAATGAAGACCCCCATATTCAGCTTCTTCTTTGACCTTTCCTTTACCATCCCTCTTCAGTATTTGTCTCCCTCATTCTTCCTGATGCTTCTCCAGACAGGCAGAATTAAATAAAGAACACTGGGTTGAAATCAGGAATCACAATATTGTCATTGTAAGTTAGTAAGTAATCCTGCACCTTTAAAGGAAGATGGTTATCTGTTTCAATGAGTATAGTTTTAGTAGCTGCCCCTTCCTTGTTTGAGTGACTTTGCTGTGAGAAAAATTTGGATCAGAAATAACTTTGGACCTGCTCCCCAGAAACAGGGGCCATGCCAGTCTTCCTCTGCAGGGAGCTTGCGATCTCCATTCAGTAACTTGACATTTCCTGCCCTCTCCTTCTTTCCCAGCTCTTCTCTCTGTTGTGTAGAGCTTGGTCTCCAGAGTGACCTACTGTGCCTGGGTTTTGGAATTCTTAGGGGACCAACTTCACAGTGACATCTTTTATTGCAGAGCGGAAGAGACATGTCACCCCTGCCCACATCCCTGGGACCCTCCATCTTTAAAACGATTTCTCTGGTAACGGAAGCCTGGAAGAGCCTCTTATGTGTCCATGATACTGGCCACAGGGCTTATTGCTCTGACTTCTCTGTCCACAGGAACAGCTTTCGAAGGACTGGCCTGAAAGAGAGGAAAACAGGGACATAGGACAGTTTTGTGAAACACTAGATTTATCTAAGACCTCGGAGGGAATATCCAAACACACCAGAAAACATCTTTCAAAATCCTCATTAGACATGTCCTTTTCGCAAAAACATGAAAGAATTCCAGGAAAATATAACTCAAGAGAAGATACCAAACTCCTGAAAGAATAAAGAAAAATCCAAACAGTGGAAGGAATTGGAAATTCAGTGATAGAAAACCAAAGAAGAAGAGACATGAGCTGTAGAAGCTTTACCAACCATGGAAGAGAGAACTCAGAGCAGAAGATTCATGCCTCTGTCAAAAGTGGGGAAAAAGTATGTCTCCAGGCAATGAGAAGATCAAACCTAAGGATAATAGGTATAGAAGAGAGTGAAGATCCAGCTCAAAGGAACCCAACAAAAATCATAGAAGAAAACTTCCTTTACCTTCTACAAGAACTGGTTTCTTCCTCAAACCATAAAAATAAGGAAAAATATCTGGGTTTGACCTATAGCCACCAGACTTTTGCAGAAACTCTGAAGGCCAGAAGATCCTGACTGATGCTTTCATACAGACCCTTCCCTACTGTATCCTGCAAAAGTCTTGAAACCAAGTGTTTTTTCAAACTTTAAAGCCCAACCCTTTCCTAATGCACACAAAAAAATAACACATCGCATGAATATCATTTCCTTTACCTTTTATCCTTGTTAGAGGATGTTTCTTGTCATGGGGCATTTCCAGGCAAATGGTCGGAAGAATGTTGGGCCATTCCAATATCAAATAAAGTCAATTTTAAACTAAAAGTCATCAAAAAAAGATAAGGAAGACACTTTTTTATCTCAACCAAGATGTAAAACACCCCCTACAAGGGCACCCACACAGAAAAGAAACCTTACTAAAGTCAATGCACCTCACACAATAAATAGGAGACTTAACAACCCCACTCTCATCAATGAATGAATGAAACTAAAAAACTCACCAAGATAAACCAAAAATGGATCTATCTTGATACAAAAAGGCTTCTTAGTGATGGACTGGGAATTGAAGAAAGACAACACGTGAAATTGAACAATCCGGATTCCCTAAAGAAAGACAGGCACAACATACCCAAATTTGGGGTAAAAAATGGGATAGTTTGTAGAAAGAAACAGAAAACATGTCAGCAGCTAAAAGCTCTAGAACAAAAAGAAGCAAATACAAGGGGAGGAAGAGTAATCAAACCTTAGAGCCAAAATGAACCCAAGAAAGAAAAAAATAAAGAAAAAAGTTGGTTCTTGAGAAAAAAACATAATAAAAGCCAAAATCTGGTCCAAATTAACAAAATCAGAAATGAAAAGGAGCCAAATGAAACAAAATTTTTGACTTATTGGAAATGGTTTCAGACAGATACCCTGTTAGTAAAAGTTAAACAACCCCATTTTTAAAGGACTCCCTAAATATTGTTTACAATCAGACCTTTACCAATATTATCCAAACTATTCCAATAAAATTGAAACAGAAGCATTATTACCCATATCTACCTAAACCACACAAAGGGGTTTTCAGATTTAAAAAAATATTTGGCAAACCTTCCAAGAGCACATCAAAAACAATCATCCACTATTCAAGTAGGTTTCAATTGCAGGGGATTTTATTATGATAATGGTTTCTGAAAGAATCTGTCTTTGAGAAAGCATTTGACAAAATTCAACACCCCTTCATGATAAAAAGTCCTGAAACAATGGTCAAGGCCCATACCTATAGTCTGGTCATGCAAAAACAGGGACTAGACAAGGCTGCCCCTTTCCTTGTTTCTGTTGAGGTGGGGGGATCAGAAGTCACTATTTGCAATGATCATGATAGTATATAGTCTGGTCTAAATGTAAACAAAAGTGGCTGGGCAATAAACAGTGCCCCTTTCCTTGTTTCTGTTGAGGGACGTACAACAAGAACTTCAAGTGAAGAAAAGAAATACAAGAAATCAGAAGATATAGTCTGGATTGGCAGGATTAATATAGTAAAAATTATCAAAAAGCCGAAAAAGCGCAACCTATCAAAAAGTAGATTCAATGTGCAATAACAAAACCCAGGATAGCTAAACTATGCTCAATAAAAAAAATTCCCTTTTCTTTGTTTCTGTTCAGATCAAAACTATAAGCAAGTGGATCAAGGACCAAGTCATAGAAAACAGTTAAATTATTCAAACATTTCTAGGATTGAGAAGTACTATATTTGATCAGAAATAACTTTGAAAAAACTTAAATGTTCAAATAAGAAAAATTAACAAAACAGACAGGGAAGGATTGATTTGTTTTAAATTAAATTTATTTATTTATTTATTCACTGTACAACTTCATATCAGCTCTTCTTCTCCTCCCATTACTCCCTCATGCAAGGCCTTCCCCATTCCACCTTCCCCTTTTCAAACACCTTCATCAAAGAGACTAGATACAAAATTAATTCTAAGAAAATCAGTAACACATGTGACAAATGGGCTGTGAAAGAAGTTGGAAAAAGAGCACCCTTCACAATAGCCATAAATTACATAGAATACCTTGGTGTAAAGTAAATGGAAGACATATATGACAAGAACTTCATTTCTAGGAAGATAACAGAAGATGAAAAGATCTCCCTTGTTCATGGATCATAGGATTAACATAGTCATGGAAAGACCATATTACTGTTAAGACAAAGCAGTGGAAGGGGAAGCAGTGGGTCCAATCTACAGATCAATGAGGACACCCACAAGGAAGGGGGGGAGGGAAATCCCCTGCTAATAAAAAAAAAAAAAAAAAAAAAAAAAGATAGTAAAAAAAAAAAAAAAAAAAAAAAAAAAAAAAAAAAGAAATCAAAATCAAATAAGAAAATTAATAAAACAACACAATTCTAAACAAATCCCTTGCAAGGACAACTCCCCCAAACACCTTCATCAAAGAGGAAAAACAAAAAACTCAGAAAGAAGTTGGGAGCACCCTTCACAATAGCCTAAAACAGTCCTGAACATCTCCTTGTGGATCAAAAAAAGAACTTACTGGCAATCTACAGATCCAATGTATCACTATTCCTGGAAAAACAAAAAAGGTCAAGCTGTACCACAGGTCAAGCAATAAGTAATAAAACTTGCATGATATAGGTATAGAAACAGACGGGTGGATCAATGGAATTGAATCAAAGACCCAGAAATAAACCGCATACCCACAAACACTTGATTTTTGACAAAGAAGCCAAAACCATACAATGAAAAAGGGAGAGTATCTTCAGCAAATGGTGGTGGTCTAACTGGATGTCTACATGTAGAAGAATGCAAACAGATCCATATTTATCACCCTACACATAACTCAAGTCTAAATGACACACACACACACACACACACACACACACACACACACTCACACACACACACACACACTCACACACACGATTAGCACTAATGTATTACAATTCTGGTGAGGCGACTTGCCATCTGTTTTAGTCTAAAAATCTTTACTGATGAAGGGTTAGAAAAAGTCATCACTAGAATCCTTGAAAGGTTTGACTCTCTGTGCTGCCTGAGGACATGGGACAGTCTCTAGCTGACCACTGTTTTGGAAACTACCCCATAGCATGCGCCTCTGCCAGGGGAATGCACAGTGAATCTTCTTAGTCCTATAGGCTGTCTTTCCTAGTGAGATTAGGTTCTATATTATATAAAGGAAATTTATAAAAATGAATTTGTGAAGGAAGAATGTACTTCATCTCTGGCTTGATATAGAATTTTTTTGAATGTGAACTATGCATCTCTTTAGTCAATATGTCAGGAATGGCTACTTATATCATATGTCTAAGCCAGCAATAAGTGGTAAACATGACTTCACCCTTGACTTAATGAGCCCACATTTTTGTGGAAGAAAAATTTGCACAAATACATTTAACTTTATGACCTTGATAGACGTCATAAGATACTCACAAAAGTGCCAAAGTAGTTTTCATGCATTCTCTCAAGTCTTCTCAATTTCTCTATCTATTTAGACAAGATGATGAAGAAACTAAGGATCATAGATATTAGAGGCTTTCCAAAGGTCAGCATCACTATCAAGAATGGATATAATGGGACAGAACTCAGGCATCAATATCCCAGTGAGGAAATCATTGAAAGTCTAGGTTAGTGGTAACATGGTTTCGGATGCTGCTGGGAGCTTGACATGGAGTATAAGCTGAGTCTCAACATGCTGTCTTGCCTACAGTTCCTTTCACAGGGTTTCTGTTTTCCCCTAAATGTCCTTTTAAAGACCCTCTTACACATAAGTTATTATACTGGTAGCTATTAATGTTAGATCAAGAGTGAACAACCTCAAAATTCTATACAAGTTAATAGTGGCCATGTACAGAAAAGCTATGGCTGTTGGTAATGATTGAATAATATTAGGACTTGGCATATTTGAACTTGAACAGAAGTCAGTGAAATATTCACTCTGCTTATTAGGCTAGGAATATGACAATACAATCTTGATGGAACTGGAGTTTTATGCATTTCCAGGGAACTTCTCAACACCTCAAGCAAATTCTGAGCAGCTTGACTATTGTTGCATGGTTGAATCCACAGTCAAGACTCTTGTAGCCTTCTTTCCCGCAGAGTTAAATTCTGTTTCCTATAAACCACACAGCAGATTTAAAGTTGGTGTTCAGGATAGGGACAGATGTGAGAAATTTTCCCAAGAAGGAAACGCTGATGGGATTTGATGAATAATTTTATTTTTATCTATTACTTTCAAAACCTATGGGATGAGAGAAGGCCATTGCATTTTACAACATACCACCCAATCCAAGTCTGCCACATGTGGTTTTGAACCACTCTGAGTCTGAATTTCCAGCAAAATTAAGAAGGCAATAGAAGAAGTGATCAGAAGATGTAATTATGGAAGCAACCATAAAATGGAAGATGCATCATGGGAAATACAAAGAACTGGTATGGTTTGGGGCAACCACAATTGAATGCTGCGTGTCTGCCTCTCTTTCTTCTTTACTGTAGATTAATAGGCTCCATTTAGGGAAGAAATGGTCCTGGACACAAGTTCCGTCTTTGCAACCACAGGTTTTGCGATAGACGTCTCGTTTATGACCTTAGGGAAGAGTGGAAAACCTAGCCTAGAAAACAGATACCACAGACCAGAATGCATCAGTCTTGACAACATTTTCTTCTGGATTTTTCCTAAATAGCTTGAAAATGAGTACATAGCACACCAGTTTTCAATAAGACTGAGAACACAAGCATGCGTGTGGATGTGTATGCATGCATGCCCTTGTGTATGGGAAAAAGAATTGGAAAAAATTATGTGACATATCAAGTCATCCCCAGCATTCACCTCACTGTAGGGGCCACTGGTTTTGAAGAATGTAGATTAATAAGTCTCCTTGCTTAAAAAATGAGCTTCAATATGTGTGTGAATCATAGAGTCAAAAGAAAAAAATCGATGGGCTATTGACGACTGGGGATGATCACATTCATTTTGCCCTTTGTGGGTGGTGAAATCCATTCTGCAATTACAGAGACAGGCTGGCAGCAAAGAGCCTCAGTCAGGCTCTCAGCTCCACATTAATCCAACACTCCCATTTTAATGCAGATATAGATTGCTACGAGTCAATAGCTTGAGTACTTGAATTGTGAAGTGGCAGATCCACAAGACACCAGCAGGCCTGAGCTGAACTGTATTTGGGAATTTCAAAGCTTTGCTGTGAGAACCAGCATGGCCAAGACTCCAGGAAGGTGTGGTTGAAAGGAATGGTGCTCTGGATCTAAGGGAAGATTACAGTAAAGCAAAGAGGATGGGTTGTATCATGCAGAGTTGTAGAGCCAGGAAGTACTGAACTTGTCCAGTCTAGCTTCTCTTTAAAGAGGAGAAAGCCAAGGTCCTTAACCAACTGGCAAGTGGTTGCACAGCTCGCCTGTAGGAGGCATTAGAGTGGAATGGCTTCTTTGGCTTCCTAGTACTTTATTAGGGTCTGAGGATGAAACATATGCTTTAATTACCAGATCCCACAGTTAGGCATGTGCACTAGTGGATCTGCGTTAGATTTTCTTTAATTCCTTTCTTGATCCTGTAGTTGTCAAAAATCCATCAGTAACGTTAACACCAGAGAGAAAGTGAGTTTCTGTGACAGGCATGGAATGAGATAAGATTTGAACTTTAAAGTGTTGTTCTGAGGGCTGAAGTGAATGGTGGCTCTGTGGGTAAAGTACTTGCTGCATAGGCACAAGGACCTGAATTTGGATCTCCAGAACTGACTCGAAATGCAGGCATACTAGTGTATGTCTCCAACCCCATTGCTGTGAGCAGTGAGACAGATGACTCCCTGGAACCCATTGGCCAGCTGACCAGCCAGCCGAGCCGAAATGAGTGAGCTCTAGGTTCAGTGAGAGACACCATGTTAAATAAAGTTGAGGTTGGAAAAAATGGTTCAGTGGATAAGGCTGCTTGCTTTGCAAGCCTGAGAATCTGAGTTCAAATCCTCAGCTCCTATGTAAAAATCTTGGCATGTGTGTGTCTGAAACCCCAGAGATTTTTATACTTACGAGAATATATTTTGTTTTAGGTAGAGTGACGTGTTTCTTAGATTCATGACCTGAATACATTAGCCCAGTTGATCAAGTTCAATGAAAACAATCACTTATCTTGAAACCTATGTTTTTTTTCCACCTTTCTCAACTGAAAAGAAAGCAATTCTGCTCCCACTGATAATTATGGACTTATCCCAATAGCTTGCCTTTGAATGCTAGCATATATTTTGAAAAGTGAAAAATTAAAAGGTATCTGAGGCTGGAGGTGTAGCTCAGATGATAAAGTGCATTCTTAGCATGCAGGAGGCCCTAGGTTACATCTCCAACACTGCACAAAACAGGTGTGGCTCTACACATCTGTAGCCCTAGACCTTTGGGTGGTAGATGTGGGAGAATGATGGTTTCAAGGTCTATATCAAGTTGTTGCCTAGCTTGGGCTACATGAGATCATGCCTCAGTAAAAACATGGAGTTGCTCTATGTGGTGCTTTTAACTAAATTTGGTTCTTTGAGTAGAAAATTCCAATGAACCTTGTGTCTATGTGTATACAAAGTTAGCCCCCTGGGGTCATAGTTGTTTTAGGAAAGTACTTCCCTATGAAGCAGAATTTAGACATATTCTTTTTGACTGATGCTAGCCTATACCACAAAGCAGCACAGTCCCAGTTAATTTTTTTTTCTTGGCTGAGGATCCCATAAACAAGATCAATATCAACACCATTATTTCCATTATTTCTCTCCCTTTCTACTCACCACATCTATAAAATCACAGTTTAAAAAGCAAACTGCTTAAGATGGAGACATAAGTCGATTGTCTAACTCCATCCCCTAATCCCAGAGTTACATGATAGTGACTGAAGGATTCTAAATACAAGGGCAGGAAGTGAAGGAAATGGTCAGTATTAGAAATCATAGTAGGAGGGGTTGGGGATTTAGCTCAGTGGTAGAGTGCTTGCCTAGCAAGCGCAAGGCCCTGGGTTCGGTCCTCAGCTCCGGAAAAAAAAAAAAAGAAAAGAAAAGAAATCATAGTAGGGAGGGGTAGAAGTGTCTAAGACTTACTATCAAGCCATGATATGTTGCTGGGTTAAGATAAAGGATAACTAGTATTCAAGGAGCATGGAAGACGTTGTCAAGGACAGAGAAGTCAACTTCCCAGGTCAGTGGCAGGAGCTGCAGGTGTGGTATGTCAGATAGCTGATACAGATCTCAAATCATAAGGCATCTTGGAAAAAGACATGAGATCTTGGGGGTCAAAATGGTGTGGGTGGTGTGGATCTACTACAGACATCCAGGTCGACATAGTATTGATAAGATGAGTAAGTGGCAGAACTTCCTGAGGGTTCCAGACTCCTGGAGAGGATGGGGACTCTCATTTAAATATATTTGTGGGATTCAACATGATCTAGCGATGTCATGTAGCTTTCTTTTTCTCTCCTTTGACATTTAGACTGCTGGTCATGGAGATCGAAATCGTAGACTGCCTCAGATTTCCTCCATTACTTCTTGATGGCCAAAACCACGAAGAAAGAAATCTGAACTCTCTGTGCCAGACTGCGTGTTAGCTCTTGAGATATATTATCTTCTAATACCTTAAGAAGACATAAGTCAAGGATGTTAACACAAACCTGCAAAGATCCAGTATTAACACTGAACACTAGCTGGGTGTCACACACCTAATATAAATGCTTCTTCTTCATTTTTAATAAGCATACGTTTTATTTTTATTTTTTTGTTGAAAATAGATTTCTTGCAGTTACCCTGAACTGAAAATTGCAGAGCTGTGTTATGTCAGCAAGCAGAGGATGTCTGAGTTAAAAGAAATTAAGTAGAATGAAAGCATGAGTATCAACGCCTGAGCTCAAATCCTAAACCAATAAATGATGACCAATACAAGTTATCCCCTCGATAGGAAAGATCTGGAAGAAATAAGAAAAAAATTATAGAAAATCTTAGTTAGTTTGCATTATCAGTGAAATCAATCATGGTATCAAATCAAAGAAGAAATAGTACAAGATTAAAAGCTTTAAAAGAATAAAAACAGATAACAGAGAAATACAAAGAAGAACACAACTTGCCCATTGGTTAATGCTTCTTTGGTGAAGATTAATAGAGGCTTAGGAAAATTTCCAAGGTTTGGATGAAAGGATATAATTAAATGCACTTCGAGAACTGATAAAGACAAGAATAACAGATCCTCAACTCAAAACAAAGGGATTACACAGGACAGAACAGAGCAGGGTGGGGTACAGAGGTGAGTAAAAGCAATGGGAGGGGCCGAAGGGATAGAGCAGCTCTTGATCTTCTTGCAAAGGCTCAGGTTTTGTTCCCAGTATTCACTTCTGGCAGCTCAAAGCCACCTTTAACTCCAACTCCAGCAGGTCATAGGTTCACCCACACAGACACACACATACATACATAATTAAGATACATGAATCTTTAAAAAATAATTGGAAATTTTATAGGGACCAAAAAAAAATCCCACGAATGTCAAGGTCATCATCCTTCCAAATTCGTGAAGTCCTTTGGAATACTTGGCTAAATTTTTAAACCAAAATGAAATGAAATGTTTTTATAAGAACATAGGAATTAAGAATAGGATATTGAATAGAAAAAGACTTGTCATTGGATTTGCCCAGAGTCATGAATCTAGTATCTTATGCTTTGAGCAAAAGAGATGATGATCAGAGACTCTGCTTACTGTCCCTGCCACTCACAGTCACGGCACGGAAGGACATTCAGCATGAACGTTCTTAGAGATATGTGGATTTTGCAGCCTTGTTGACACAGTCCCTGGAAGAAACACTTGAATGAAAAAAAAAATCAAATTGTCAAGAATCGAGGAGATGTGATATACAAATCTATCTTAAGCAGTAACTCCTCTAAGACTTGGGACCATTTTCAGTTTCTGCAATGGTTTGGATGAGAAACTTTCACAGGCTCCTGGATTTGAACACTTACTCCTCAGTTGATGATACTGTCTGCAGAAGTTAGGATATGGGACCTTGATAAAGGAAGTATGTTGTTTTGGGCAGGCTTTGGGAGTTTATAGCCTGGGTCTATTTTGTATTCTCTCTCTACTGCGTGTGTGTGTGTGTGTGTGTGTGTGTGTGTGTGTGTGTGTGTGTGTGTGTGTGTATGAAATGTGGTCAGGAAGATTTCTGCTCCTGTCATGTTCTGCCCCAGGATTGTGGACTCTATCCCACCACAAACATAAGGCAAAGTAAACACTTTTCTTCCCAAAGTTTCTCTTTGTTGGCATTCTCTCACAGCAACAAAAAGTAACTAATGCAGAAGTTGGTATGGAGAATGGTGATGGTGGTGATACTCTGACTACATGGCTTTTATGCCTTTAGCCTATTTCGTGGTAGAATTTGAGTGAAGTGATTTCTGAATCTTATTTTGGGTTCACTTTCCTTTAAAGTAAAGTATAAATATGTATTCATCTGTCTCCCAACTTATTAATAGTTGTAATCATTTTCACTTAACATTAATGATAAATATATTACGTTTTGATGGTAGAGCATTAGATTATTTGACTTAAAATACACATGTATTTATTAATTTTGCAGTGCTTGTGATTGAGCCCAAGGTTCTGTGCATGTTAAGTAAAGTTTTAGATCGTTCATACAATTTGAAAGTTTCTTTTCTTTGATTTGAATATTTTAAGAAAATGAATAGCTCTACATTTTATAAAGGTGTGTGTGTGTGTGTATGTGTGTGTGTGTGTGTGTGTGTGTGTTTTAAAGGAAAACGTTAAGAAAATTTGGAGGCAAGCATAGAGATTTCCTCCCTATAGGCCCTGGTTTCTTTTCTCTAAACATTTATTTGGGTATGTCTGACTCCTTTGGATAAACTCCAATGAATAGATTGTGGATCATATGTTAAGAGTCTGTTCAGCTTCCAAAGGGTTAATACAATTTTAAGTCTTTTCAGGAAGAATATGTAGGGGTCCCCATCACTCACATCTTTAGAAGAGTGGAGAGCACATAGTAGGGCCTTAATGATGGTGTACAACTGTTGTTTTCTTTGAGGAAGGGATCTGAGATACTGTATAAAGAGTGGAAGCCTAGAGGACTGTTTCTGGACAAAATGAAGTGAAGAAATGATCCTAAAGCATCCTTCGGACTCAGTCCCTCTGGGCATGTGATTGATAAGGGTTTTTAACTAGCTTGTTGGAGAGTGATCGAACCATCCTGTCTGCCAACTGTCCCTAATATTGCTTCCCCAAGAAAGCACACACTCTTTCCCATTTATTCCAACAGCATAAACTCAGAAGGACAGTGAGAGTTTCCTCAGCTCTATGTCTCTTATCCTTCCTCAAACCCCATCTGATTTATTTGACCTACCCAGGTCACGCTTCGATCTGATCCAAATGAAGTTTTGTTACTCTAAAACAACCTCTGGCCATGGACAAGAGAACCACCACACCATCCTTAACAACCCCCGTTGGAATAGAAGAGGCCATGTAAACTTATCCTCCTTACACTACAGACATGGGGCCTTGTTCTGTAGGTTTTCATTATTTCTTGTTCTGAGTTTTCATTATTAGTTAAAAAAAAAACCCACAAAACAAAACAGGAGGAGGAAGAGAAAATTGTTATCACCCCCTCAGGCATTTCTTATTTAAGGGGAGAGTGGAACAGTTGGTGTAGACTCCATGGGAATTTGAAACAGTTTTACTATTTATCCAAACTACCTTCCATCAAGAAAGCTAACCTTTGCCACTGATTTAATAACAGTTGTTGAGCTCAATTATGTAAACACTTGGCATTTGCGATTCTTCTGGAGTATGATTGAATTTTAAAGATGCCCTTTACAATACTAAGGATAAGATTGATCCTCCCATCTAGAAGTATAATATAATATCCGGTAAGATGTATGGAAGAAGACCTTTTCCTTTGAGATGTGTAGGCGACCTAATCTTTACCTCCAAATTATCAATTACAGGTAACTGTATGAAATAATGGATTTAGGGAGAGTCTAGTCTGCTGCAGTGTGGCAAACTCTAGCTTCCATACCTGGTATTTGTAAAATTCAATGCATGTTGCTTCCTGGAATGGGGAATCTTTCAACAAGGATGAATTAAGTACTAGGCCATGTTGGTGCCTTCAGGGAATCTGTGACAGCTGGGTTCTAGAGCTAAGATGCACCAATGGTCCATACACGATTAACTAATCCAGAGTGTTCTATAAAAATATAAGTTTTTATTTTGAGACAATGTCTTTGTATAGCTCTGGGTGGCTTTAAACCTATTACGTAGAGCAGACTGGTCTGGAACTCACAGAAGTCTACCTGTATCTACTTCCTAAGTGTTGAAATTAAAGACGTGTGCTGACTAATTTTTATGTAGACACAAAGCAAGATGTATCTTGGGAAGAATGATTCTCAGTTGAAGAATTCCTACCTTTAAATTTGGCTACAGACAAAGGGTGGAGCATTCTCTTAACTAATGATTTATGAAAGGGTCAGTCTAGTGTGAGAAGTGCCGTTCCTGAGCATGCGTAGTCCTGGGTTGTATAAATCAGCAGGTTAAGCAAGCCATGGAGAGCAAGCCAATAAGCAGCATTCCTCAATAGCCACTGTTTCAGCTCTTGCCTCCGGATTCCTGCCTTGAGTGAGTGCCCAACTTCCCTTCATGATGGGCTGTGAGCTGTAAGATGAAGTAAATGTTTTCCTCTCCAAATTGCTTTTGTGTTTATCCTAGCAACAGAAACCGAACTGGGATGGCACATGACGTCACCATGGCCCGAAGAATATCAGCTTTTAAGTGAAAACCACATTTTCTTACTCAGAAGCCTGGGGAGACTGGGAGTTCAGAACTGTGCAGATACATTTGTGTAAATTTGCCCCATTGTTCTGTGGTAGAGCCATGTCAAGGCAGTGACCCATATACTGCCCTCTCACTGGAATGCAGATATCCTCTGATGTCTTGTTTCCTGCATCTATTTATGCAGATGTGTTACTGTTGAATAATACTAGTTTTCAATTTTGAGGAATTTCTGTGCCATTTATTCTAATTTACGCTCTCCATTCCCCCCAATTGTGCTCAGGATTTTTTGTGTGCATGTCCTGATGAGCATTAATTACACCTCTTTTGGTAACAGCCAATTAACAGGTGTGAGAAAATACTTTCTGGTACTTTTGGTTTGCGTTTCACTGATTAGTGATATCATTTTTCCGTAGTAGCCATTTGCATATTTTACTTTAAGAAATAGCAACTTAGGTCTTTCTCTTGTGCCTTAATTGGCTACTTTTCCTGCAGTTCTGTTTATGGACATAGAAGATATTGTGAAATAAACTAGGCTCAGAAGGCATGTCCCACATGCTGTTAGGTATGGAATCTAAAATGCTGGTGTTATAGAAGAAGAGGATATAAAGTGGTTACCAGAGCCAGGAAGGGTGTGGAGGTGGGTAGAGAAGGGATGGATATAAATGCATGTGCATTTATATGCTTGGGCACTAACTCCTTATCAGGTATTTGGCTTACTCATGATGTCTGATCTTCAGGTTTGGCCGTCTGCTTTGCCACATGGCTTTTTAGCCCGAGGAACACTCTTGGGTCTGTTTCTGATTAATTTCTTTCTTTGGTTCTGGAGTTTTCCAAAATAATATTGTTCAGTTTTTTCCAGTATTTTTTATAATTTCAAACCTTGGGTTTTTTGTTTTTAATCAATTTTATTTGTCTTTTAAGTATTATATGAAGGGGTAATTTCTTTTAGCTAGCTCTGTTTATTTTTCTGTGTCCTTATATATGATTTTATTGGTTTAAATTCATTGCATATAATGATGGATTTTGAAAATATTTTTATATCAGAATTCCATGTACTTTGACCATATTTTCTCTCCCTTTCTCCCTTTCTCTTCCTGTATTCTCATCTATTCATCTAGGCATCCCCATTTCTACTTTTATTCCTGATCTATAGTCTATATAAGATGTAGAGTCCAGGAACAGGAGAAGACATGTGATATTTGTCTTTGTGTGTCTGACTAAATTCATCTAATATGAATCTCTAGTTGCATTGATTTTTCTGAAAGCGGGCTAATCTCACTCTTCCTCATCGCTGCTCAAAACCTCCACATTTTCTTGGATCCGTTTGAATTCTGTCAGACTTCCAAGATGATTCCATGCCTTGGCTATTGCGATAAGTTCTACAGCAAATGTAGATTCACAGTTGTTCTATGGTTGTTCACTTAGCATCCTTCCAGTATGTACCCAGGCTTGGAGGTCTTGGGAGGACCTCCATTCTGATTTCCACAGGGTTGGGCTAGGGTACTTTCTCCCAGTATGTGTCTTTGCTCCACATCCTCACCAGCATTTGTTGTTATCTGCTTGCCGAACGACAGATGTTCTTACTAGGGTGAGACAGAATCTCAATGTTGTTTTCTCTGATGGAGAAAGGTGGAAACTTTTTTGTATGTTTATTGACCATTTGTACTTTCTAGTTTTGGAACTATTTGCTCATTTCGTTTATTGGGTTGTTTGAGTTTGGAGTATTAAATATTTGGTTATGTATGTATCCTGCCAGATGGGTAGCTAGTAAAAACCATTTATTCATTCCACAGGCTGTCTCTTCTCTTTGCTGATTGTCTTCCTTGCTGTGAAGAAGCCCTTTGACTTCCTGCAATCCCTTTTGTCAATCCTTGGATTTATTCCTGGGACTCTTACGAATCCTTTTCAGAAAGCCCTTGCCCAGGCCTCTGTCTTGAAGTGTTTCCCCTAACTCTTTTAGAGTTTCTGGTCTTACAGCAAGGCCTTTGATCTGTTTCAAATTGATTTTTTTTATATGAAGTGAAAGATATAGGTTTAGTTTCTCTTTCTCTACATATGGATATCTAGATTTTCCAGCACCATTTGTTGGAGATGCTGTCTTTTCTCCAATTTGAACACTTTTGTCAAAAATAAGGTGGTCATAGTAGGTGTAGTTGGTAGGCTAATTTCTGAATACCTCCAGCCTCCAACAGTGGTTTTCTTGTTTGTTTTTGTTTTTTAGCTGTGTTTTAGTCATCCAGGACCTTTGTGCTTCCATGTAAGCATTATGTTTTTTTTTTTCTCCATTTCTATGAAGAACATCGCTGGGATTTCTATGGAGGAACCATTTTGCCATTATGTGTTCTTGGCACCTTTGTGAATAATCATGTAGTTATAATTACACAATTCTGTTTCTGTGATCTCTGTTTTGTTGATGGGTGCACATGTTTCTGCTCCAGTATTTTTCTGTTTCAATTACCATAACTTTGTAGTAGATTTTGGAATTAGGTAGGATGTATTTGGCTTTGTTTCTCTTAAATTTGCTTTGAACTGATGACGTAAGAACATGAAATTGTCCTGTTCAGTGTGACGCTACATAATGCTCTGATAGCATGAGCATCCTTCTTCCAAGTGCTGAGTTCTGAGATCACAGATTGCACCACTAGGCCTTACCGAGTATTTATTTTACAGATTCTTGTGATGACCTAAAGGGAATGGGCTTTGTCTGCTAGTTTGAGAGTGAGATGAACAAACAATGGGATGTGTGTGGAAAGAGCTCTGCTTGCTTCTGTTCCTTCTGTTAAGCCTTGGATAGACTTGTAGAGAAACAGTCTTGGTGCCAATTTTTGTTCTAGTTTGCTTTCAGTTGCTGAGATAAAAACATTCTGACAGAAAGCAACTTAGGGAAGGAAAGGATTTACTTGTCTCATATATCCAGGTTGCAGTTTATCTTTGAGGAAAGCCAGGGCTGGGACTCAGACAAAATCTTGAAGCAGAAACCATGGAGGAATACACTAGGGCCATGTAACCGTCAGCAGTCTGCAGGACCCTCCCACATGAATTAGCAATTAAGACAACTCACCACAGACAGGCCCACAAGCTCTTCTGTTTGGTGCAATCTCTTACCTGAGACTCCCTTCTCAGGTGACTCCAGGTTGTGTCAAGGTGACAGCGAAAACTGACTGGACAGTTATAGGTATGTCTGAAACAAATAGAGATTTGAATTCATTCCTCACTGGTAGATCAAAACCGAAAACGAGTCCATGAGGATTTAGAGAGAAGGTGCAGATGCTTCTCACTCAGCTCTTAGCTGGAAGCCTTGTGCAAGAAGACTCAGCTGGAAGACTGCCAGGGCTGTTGAAGGGAAGTCATGACAAAGACCTCAGATTCACCTCCCAAAGCTCCTCAAAGTACTTTCTCTGATATTCTCCCTTTCATGTAGCTACCTCTTCACATGAAGCATTTTAAAATCACTTAAGCATTAACTCATTTGGATCTCATGGAAATATAATGGATAGTTAATAAAATTATTTCTCCCCAAAGTCAAGGAAATAAAAGTCTACATTTAACAAAGTTATAGTATTTCCTTGGGAATACAATGAGTTCACACCACCATTCAATATCCCAACCTCCTCTTCCTTCTTTAGTTTTTCAGGTTCTGTCCATGTATTCTCAGATCAGGAAATGGAGCTGTAAGCAAAAATGGGCATCACTCTGGGCTTGTTCCCAGCACTGCCAGCACTGACAAGACTCGCGTGTTCTAAAATTTCATAGAAATGGAATCTTAAGTGAAAATATAAGCAGTGCTATAATCTATAATCCAGTGTGGTTTTCAGGAATGAATGGGGTGCATAATATATCTAGACTAGCACATTACAAGTATCCGGTTTCCCATTGCTGGATCCCCGCTGTGTTCTCTCTACTGTACTCACAACTACTAATGAAAATATTTAGTGTATCAGGTGTGTTGGTAGTGCAAACTCTTTCTCCATGACATCCATGGAAACAGACAACTCCCTCATACGTCTGAGTCCTTGAGCTATCCCTCAACTAGCTGTTTGCTTTATTGACACGTCCGCTGTCCAGTCAGATGTTTAGACTTTGGTTAGATACCCACTAAATGAGCCATGTTGTGTGCACGGAATTTCCAAATTGAGCAGATACAAAGAAATATTATCCGTGAGAACCCATTTGATAACCCCCCCTTTTTTTACTCAAGAAAACAAATGCAATAATAGATCTATCTGACTGTAAATATTATCTAAGTATGTCCTTTAAAAGCCAAAGGAATGTCAGATGCAATTTATTTTCTACCAGTGCAAGCTGAGACATTAAGTGGCAATTCTACTTCCATTAGCTAATTCTGGCAAATACACAACTGTTTAAAGGTGCTGTCGATCGCTGGGCACAATTAAGTATTTGTACCGAGGCCTTATTAAATTACCCTTTTCAAGTAGGCGTAATAAACTAGGAAGTCACTGTACAGATTTTCACGGGGAAAGTCAGATCAGTGTAGGATTTATCTTGGGAGAATTTACTTCCCTGTCCAATAGACTTGACGTTTTGACCAAACAAATGCTAATTCCTTCGCAATGTTTTGAGGAGGTTAAGAAACCGTAAAGCCAAAATTCCTGTGAATGTAATTGTCATGACTTGTGATATTACAGAGACAACTTTAAAATTGGAGTGTCTTTCAATAACAAAATCTATTTTTATTTTTAAACAAGAATGTTACCCTGAAGAGATGTCTAACCTTTCCACTCAAAGCTGATATTTTTCTAGGACGTTAAGGTTCCTAACAGGGTTAGCTGATAAATGGGTGGAAGAGGAGGGGATGGAGGTGAAGGTCAAATTAGGCCATAGAGTAGATTCTTAGCAGACAGCTGTAAAAGACTTTGGTAGCTGTGAGAAGATGTCTCCTTCTATATCTGCAGAGCCAATGTTGACTAGAAAGCTCTAGCCTAGCCACTCTTTGATTTCTCTTCCTTATCGGGCGTAATTCTTATTATAACTCTTAGCAGTGGTTATATCATTCTAGGACATTAATTTCTGTATGAGAATAATTCTTCTCAGGGTGGTTGGAGGTTAAAAGTGTTTATTGCTCTTCCAGAGGACTTGGACTCAGTTCCCAGAACCCCCGGGGTACCTTACAATCACCTGTAGCTCCAATTGAAGAGAACTCAATGTCCTTTTCTGACCTCAATATGTTCCTGCACACACTCGGTGTGCAAAATACACTCAGGCACACATACATAAATAAGATAAAATGAACACATTCTTTCTCACGTCCCCCCTTTCCTACTATGTGTATAACTTAGCAGTGTTGGTCACAGATGGCATTTGATCACTGGGTCTTCCTGATTCTGAGTTTTTACCAGTGTGCTCCATTCCTGGTGGCACTTCAGCAATCCCTGATTTAATTGGAATGACACAATGCATTAGAAATTATCTTCACAGAACCTATATTACTGTAGATTCCGCTGCTTGTCTGGCTTTGCAGATGACTCCTTCTTTCTCGGTGTAGTCTCATTTCTAAAATATACCAGAGGATACATTAGCTTTTTACCACACCATGGTGGAAAAAAACAAATTTTGAAAGAGTTACACTAAAGGGATAATTGTATAGCAAGACTTGAACTTGAGATATTTCTGGGAGTTCCTTTAAGGAGTTGTAACACCTCAATTTGTCCCTCCTGAAAACTTTCAATTGTTATATATGGAGCTAGTAGAAGGTAAGTGCATTTTGTAGGTTTTTTTAAATTTGTTTTTCATATAATAAATTCTGATTATGGTCTCCCTTCCTCTTATTCCTCCCAGTTTCTCTCTACCCCATTGCCCATCCAGATTCTTACCCTTTCTGTCTCTTTAAAAAACAAACAACAAGATCTAAGGAATAATAGTAAAGTAAGATAAAATAAAACGAGGCAACGAAATTAGAATAGAAGAAAACAACCAAACAAGAAAAAAAAAAGGCCGAAGAAAAAGCACAAGAAGTGCATACTCAGAAACACACACACACACACACACACACACACACACACACACACATTTGCATGTATACACACAAGCATCTATACATACAAATGCTAAACTGGAAGCTATAAAAAGAAGCTCTGACTTAATATTATGAGACAAAAGACCGTCAAGGATGATGTCAACATTGTTTGTGCTGGCCATCTATTGCTGGGCATGGGCCTATCCTTAAGAGTGATTTGTTTCCCAAGGGAGACTCCCTTGGATAAAACTAAATTTTCATCTGCTAGTGATAATCAAATAGAGATAGCTTCTGGGTTAGGAGTGGGAGCATGTATCCACCTCTTTCAGCTTTAGGACCCCATCTGGTGCAGACCTGTGCTGGCCCTATGTGTGCTACCACAATCTCTATGAGTTTATATATTCACCAGCCCCATTATGTCTAGAAGGTCTTGAATTTTTGGTATCCTGCATACCCTCTGACTCTTATACTCTTTCCACTTCTTCTTCCACACAATTCCCTGAGGGGAGAACTTGATGTCGAGCTCTCTTTGAGGCATGCCTGTTCCAAAGTCTTCACTCTCTGCATATTGTCATGCCATGGGTCTCTGTACTTGTTCCAATCTGCTGCAAAAGGAGCTTCTCTGATGATGGCAGAGCAAGGCACAGATCTGTGAGTATAGCAGAATGTCATTAGGAGTCATTTTATTGTGATGTCCCTTTAGCAGGACAGTGGTATTTGGTTTTCTCTAGATCCCTGGCCTATTTAGTCTCAGTTTTGGCTACCCAAGCAGCCTTGGGTATGGGTTCATCTCATGGAGTGAGCAACTCAAACCCGATGTTGTTGGTTACTTCAACAAGGTTTGTACCACTAGTGCACCAGTGTTTCTCGCAGGGAGGACATCATTGTAGATCGAAGGATTTGTGGCTGTGTTGGTGTTTATATGTCTCCTTTGGTAGCATGGTGCAGGCACCAGCTTGACTTCTCAGTGTTTAATAATAATTTGTATACATGTTGTTGTCAGCAAAAGGGCTTTACTGTCAGTTTGTAGAGATCCAACTGTAGCCTTGGCAATAGTCTGGATTATTTGGGGATTTCCATGGAATCCTTCTGACAAAACACTTGATTATGTATAACCTACTCCTGGTACAGTAAGTTTAATTACAAGAGATGTCCAGATGGGCCATGCCCCCCTACTATTCAGTGACCTCATTTGATCGCCTTTAGATAATATAATTTAAAAAGCTTCTACTGTATTAGGTTCACATACAGCCCTTCAAATGGCCCTTAGTATTAGTTGTTCCTCACCGTGTTCTGTTCCTTGCTCCTCTCATCCCCCCTCCTCCGTGCTTGATCCTTCTGTTCCAGTTCCCTTACCCTGTCCACCCATAATTTTCATTGCTCCTTCCTAGGTAAAACCATTCCTCCCTAACTAGTCCCTTACTCTTACTCTATACACAACCTCTGTGGTTATGTGGATTATAGATTACTTAGCAATACTTAACAGCTAATGTCCAGATATAAGCAAATACATTCTCTATATATACACATGCACATACACACACACACACACACACACACACACACACACACACACACACATATATATATGCAGTGCATTTACTTGCAAATATTCCATTGTGTAAATATATGACATTTATTAATCTATTTATTTGTACACCTAGATTGCTTCCAATTTCTAACTATTAGGAAGAGGGAGTCAGTGGACATGTTTGAACACGTGTGTCTCTAGGTGTCTTAAGGTGATTATAGCCAAAATCAACTTAAATGAGAGAAACTCAAAAGTATTTCCATTAAAATCCAGAATGAGACAAGGTAGTCTACCTTCTCCATACCTCTTCAATATTGTGCCTGAAGTTTTAGCTAGAGCAATAAGACAACTAAAGGAGATCAGGGGGACACAGGTCGGATGGGAACAATCACCTTAATTATGTTGACATACATCCCTTGTAACCTGAATCTCTCTAGGCCTTTTATCATAAAGGGGTGTTAAATTTTGTCAAAGGCATTTTCTGCGTCTAATTAGATGGCCATGCAGTTTATGTCTTTCTGTCTATTTATATGGTAGATTATATTTATGTATGTTGAATCATCCCTGCCACTCTGGGATGAAGCCTACTTGATCATGGACATAATCGTTTTGATGTGCTCTTGGATTTGGTTTGTAATTATTGTATTGAAAATTTTTTTTGCATCTATGTTCATATGGTAAATTGATTATAATTCTCTTTCTTCATTTGGTATTTATGTAGTTTAGATATCAGGTTTATGTGGCCTCATAAAAAGAATTGCACAATGTTCCTTATGTTTTAACTTGTGGAATTCGTTGAATAGTATTTACATTGACACCTCTTGAAAGACTGGTAGAATTTTGCACTAAATTCTGGCCCTGGGATTTTTTTGTTTTTGTTTGTTTGGTAAACCTTTAATTGCTATTTCTACTCAACTAGGCTATAGAGCTCTGTTTAAAGTGCTTATATGACCTTGAATTAACTTTGGAAAGTGGTATGTATTGAGAAAAAATTTTTTTCTTTTTGATTTTTCAATTTGGTGAAGTACAGGTTTTTAAAGCATGCTCTTAGGATTCTCTAAATTTCTTCGGTGTCTGTTGTTCTATTCCCCCTTCCTTCTCTAATTCTGGGTCATCTGTCTCTACCTTTTAGTCAATGTGGCCAAAGGTTTGTCAATCTTACTGAATTTCTCCAAAGAACCAATTCTTTGTTTTATCGATTCTTTGTATTGTTGTTTGTTTCTATTTTATTGTTTGATTATTTCTTGCTGTATACTACTTTTGGATGTTATTTTTTTGTTCTAAAGTTCTAAGGTGCTAAGTTATAAACTAAGCTCTTGATAAGTTACTAAAGCGAGATCTCTCCAATTTTTTTAATGTAGGCACTTAGAATTATGAACTTAGACCCATCTTCATGGTGTCCCATAAGTTTGGGTATGCTGTGTATTTACTTTCATTGAATTTTAGAAAGCCTTTAATTTCTTTATTTCTGTCTTGACACAGTTTCAGTCAGTAATGACTCATTCATTTCAGTGAGTTGCTAAGCTTTCTGTTGTTGATATCCAGTTTTAATCTGTGGTGCTCAGATAGGATGCAGGACGTTATTTCACTTTCCTTATATCTGTTGAGACTTGTTTTATGGTCAAGTATATGACTGACTTTGGATAAAGTTACATGAGGTGCTGAGAAGAAAGGATGTTATTTTGTATTTGTGGGAGATTTTCTGTAAATATCTGTTAGGTCCATTTGATTTGTGACATCAGTTCAGCTCTAGTGTTTGTCTGTTTAGTTTTTTTTTTTTTTTTTTTGGTCTGGATCATCTATTGCCAAATGTAGAGTATTGAAATCACCCACTCTCACTGTGTGACTGTCACTATGTGATTTAAGCCGTAATTTATTTTATTTATGAAGTTGGATGCTCTTGTGTTTGGTGCATTAATGTTAAGAATTGTAATATCCTCTTGGTGGATTTTTTCCTTTGATGTGCACTCCCCTCTCCTGACTAGTTTGGTTTTAAGTCTATGTTGTTTGATATTATATTAAAATGACTGTCAGTTTACTTTTTGGATCCACTTGCTTATAATATTTTTTTCCATCTTTTTGCCCTGAGGTGCTATTTATTCTTGATATTAAGGTATGTTTCTTGGATGCTGCAGGAGGATGGGTCCTGGGTTTTGAAACCATTCTGTTAATCTATGTCTAATTGGTGAATTAAAACTATTGATGTTGAGAATTATCAATAAGCAGTATTTGTTGATTCCCATTATTTTATTGTTATGGTGTGTTTCCCCCCTTCTTTTGACTTTCTGGTCTGATACTATTTATTCCTTGTGTTTTCTTGGGTGTGGTTAACCTCTTCAGGCTGAAATTTCCCTTCTAGTTCCTTTTGTAGAGCTGGATTTGTAGACAGATGCTGCTGGTTCTTTTGTTTTTAAATCATGGGATGCTTTTCTTTTTCCATGTATTGTGTGGTTGAAAGTTTTTCTGAGTATAGTAGTCTGGGTCAACATTCATTGTCTCTTAGAGTTTGTAGAACATCTATTTGTTCAGTCCATCCTGGTTTTCAGAGCCTCCATTGAAAAGTCAGGTGCTGTTCTAATAAGTCTACTTTTATATGTTACTTGGTCTTTTCCCCTTGTAGCTTTTTATATTCTTTCTTTGTTATATGAATTTAGTGTTTTGATTATTATGTGCCAGGGTGATTTTTTTTTTCTGGTCCAGTCTCTTTGGTGTTCTGACTGCTTCTTTAAGTTAGGAAAATTTTCTTCTATGATTTTGTTGAAAATATCTTTTCTGGTTTTGTCCTTGGAGGCTTCTTCCTCTATTCCCATTATTCTTAGATTTAGTCTTTTCACAGTGTCCCAAATTTCCTGAATGTCTTCTTCCCGGATTTTTGTATTTTAGTATATTAAACATTTTCCATGATGGAAGCATTCATCTCTTCTATCTTGTTCAGAGAGACTAGCCTCTAAGTTTCCTGCTTGGGTTTCTAAACTGTATGTTTCCAGTTTCTCTCAGTTTGAGTTTCTTCACTCATTCTGTTTTCTCTTGCAAGTCTTGAGCCATTTTCTTCATTTTATTGCACTGTTCATTTGTGTGTGGTTTTTTTTGTTTGTTTTTCTATATTTCTTTAATGGATTTATTCCGTTCCCTTATAAGAACCTCTAACGCATGTATACAGCTATTTCAAAGTCCTTGAGTTTTGCTTCAGCTACATTACGTTTCTCAGGGTCTAGTTCAGTAGGGTTGCTGAGCTCTAGTGGAGACATATTTTCATGGTTGTTGTTGATTATGATTTTACAATGACATCTAGGCATGTGGGTTTGGATGATATTAATTTAGGTGCTGATATTTGGTCTTGCCATTTTTGGGGGGTGGGTGCTCTATTCTATGGTTTCTTTTCCTCTCTGGTTCTTAAGAAAGTGTGGTGGCTGTGGACTTCATGGTCCCGAATAAGACTGAGATCTTGTCAGGTATAGTCACTTGGGGTTCCAGATAAAGCGTGTTTCTTGGTATTGGGAGCTGACAGTTTGGGATGGAGATGGACTAGAAGGGGTCCATAGGAGGTAGGAAAAGAGGGTTTGTTACTGGGAACTGGTTAGTCCCCTGGAAATTTGGGCAGATAGGGAAGGGAAGGCTCAGCAGACAGTCTGCTAAAGAGCTCGGAATGAGACTTGGGTTGGATATGGAGGCGAGAGGGAGAGGGAAGATCTGAAGATCGCTTACCTTGTTTTTCTGGCTAGCATGGTGGGTGGTTTCCCAGGGTATTTCTGGAAAGTTGATGGCTGACATAAAAGGAATTGGGGGAGAGAGGGAGGCTGTAGGAGGAGATCTGAGTGGTGATCCTCTGGAGATGGGGCCAGAGAAGTGGTCTGCTCTGGAGCTCAGGGTGAGACTTGGACTGGATTTGAAGGAGATGGGGGAGAGTGGATGTTTGAAGATTGCACCCCTGGCTAGTACAGCTGGCTATATTTCAGATTTATAATACAAACTATGACCTTGACTTAGTTTTATGAAAAATAGGGAATCACAGAGGCCCAGAATATTTTTTCTTGTGACCTTAAAATATAGGTTTAGAAATAAGTAGCTTTTAAGATGAGAGCTAGTCATACAGATCTTTAGACAAAAGGAAAACCACAAAATTCCTTATGGTTCTTTGAAGCATGTAAGGCTATGTCTAGTAAGCTACAGAATTTTCTTATTTTTAAAAATCTGTGTCTTTACTGTACATCGAATGGCTTTTAATGTCTGCCCCAAGTGCGTTTTGAAGGGTGGAACCAGAAGACCAGACAAATAGGTGTGGGTATGGTTCTCCTCTAACTGTGATTTTTTTTCCCATATTAACTTTTTAGTTAGCATTAAATTTGCTTCTTTTTTCTCCAATAATGAATTTATTTATTCAATTTACACCCCAATTGCAGCCACCCTCTCCTCCCAGTTCCCCTTCACACAGCCCCTCCCTATTCCCTCCTCCCCTTCTCTTCAGATGAGGAGGAGCCCCCCTCTGGGTACTAACTCTGGCATATCAGGTCACTGCAGGTTGAGGTACAACCTCTCCCTTAAATTTGCTTCTTTCTTTTAACTTTGTTTTAAATTTGGCATATGAAACAGTGGGTCATATTATCACATTCCTCTCTCTAGAAACTCTTGGTTTTCCACCCGGTGAATGAGTCAAAGGTTTGAACATATTTGCATTTTGAGTTTTCCCAAAAGATTTATTTATTTTTATTTATGCCTGTGGGTGTTTGCCTGCACCACTTGTGTGCAGTTCCTGTAGATACCAGCAGAGGGTATCAGATCCTCCTGGAGCTGGAGTTACAGAGGGTTGTTTGTGCTGAGTAAAACCCTGGGTCCTCTGCAAGAGCACTGGCTGCCGTAGCCATTGCTCTAGCATCCTCACTTTGAATTTACAGAACTAATTCTGAGCTCTGTGCTTTGCTCTGTCTGCCCTTCGCCCAGTATCCTCAGGACCTCCTAACTTTGAAAGCTTCACTTACTCAGGTCTTGGAGGGTATTAAAGTAGATGATGCGTAAACAAAAAAGAAGTAAACCATTTATTTCTGTTTTTGTTTTATGGGTTTGGGGGAGGGGTTTTGGTTCTGGAGATACAAACTTCTCAATCCAGAGCAAAGTTGAAGTAAAAACCAAGGGTGACAAAATCATAAAATATCCCTGAAAGTATAGTTAGGGATTAATCTTTAAACAATGCAAATCCTTGGACTTTATCATTTAGAATTCTCCTCTCTCTTCTCTCTCTCTCTCTCTCTCTCTCTCTCTCTCTCTCTCTCTCTCTCTCTCAAGTCCTTCCCGCATTCAGGCTCTGACTGGTTAAGGAGTTAACCAGGCTAGCCTGGAAGATTTTGACTAGATAACCAATATGGTGGGGCTTCCTTAGGACAGTTGAATAGCGTTCCCACGAACAAAGGGATTGAATGGGTTACTGTGGAGTCATGTGGTTAAGATGGCTGGGCTTCCAGAGCTGTTAGCTATAATTCAGAAGGCACTCACAGGGTCATTATCCTGTGATGCTCTCTCCTTGTCAGAGGAGCTGTTTAGGCTCTGGGGCATTCTCCCTTACATTAGTCCAAGTGTGAACAATGAAAGAAAAAGTTTTTAGCAGGGTTCACCAGACTGAGGACCTCTGTGGGTAGACTAAGGCTGTATGAAACAAGGGGTGACAAGGGAGCCTGCTTTCTCCCTGGTGTCCACAGCCAGCCTGGCCTCGGAGAGCAATTAAAAGACTGGTCAGAGGTGTTCTAACACTTAACCAGAATCTAGATGGGGCTGTGCTCCGTGGAATCCGAGTGCATTTTCTCCCCTGGTTAAGGAAGCCTGCCATGCCTCTCTCTTTATCAGCAATTCCATGAAGCAGTGGGCTGAAGCTCTGTATTGATTCTTACGCATTTCAGCCAGTCTCTCAGCTGCCCCGACCGGCAGTGCCTCTGCTCAGAGCCCCAGAAGCCGGGCGGACATTTCTGCCTTGGTATTCTTCAGGCAGGGCTCTTGTTCATACTGACATTGTCCAATCCTGTTCAAGAAGTGTGGAGCGGGGTGGGGGGGAAGGCCCCTGAGCAGAAGCTTGGCATTAAGGGAGGAGTGAGTGGAGGCAGGAATGGCAGCCATCCTATCCAGGGGTAAATGAATGTAGGATTTATTTGAGCCATTTATACTCCCACTTGTGTACATGATCTTCTGTCATGTTGAAAGAAACAGAGGCGTATTAATTCCAACAACCAGAAGCGTCCTGACTTTGAATCAGGTTTTACAGAGCCCCTATATATTTACTGAGTGGCTTTCACCTCTTATTTCTGACAATGTATTCTTGTGTATGGTAAGACACACATCTGTGATGCATGTGTTTATGTATTTAAAGTGGTAACTTGGTGTGTTTATGTGGTTTATGCTACACGCGACATTTAAAGTAGAATTCATTTCATCGACATACTATAATGCCCCTCTAATATTCTCATTATTGATTTTAGTATTTCAGAAGTATTATTCATGGTGACACCTACGGGGAAACAGATTTCAGCTCTATCAATAGATATTATTATAATATAAAAAACATTAATATTTGATGGTGACATAAGCATGACACAAAGGCAATAAACTCATTAATAAGCACACACATGTCATTAACAAAGTGTTCCAAGATGGCAGCTGTGATTTCCAGCATTTGCTCCTGTTTGCTGTTCATTTACCAGACGTATTCACCAAAACTCTTCTCAATTAATGAGGCCGATCTTCCTTAAAGGTAACATAGATCTTAGAAATAATTACAATGACGATATCAGTGTCAAATCCATGGGATTTCTAAAAATATTTGTCAAAATGTAGCAATGCTACTCTCTCTCTCTCTCTCTCTCTCTCCCTCTCTCTCTCTCGATGTGTGTGTTGCTTGGCAACCAACATTGATCTGTTTCAAAAAAATCACATGACTTAGGAATTGCTGGTGGCAATATTACTCTGTCATTTTTCTTTCTCATACCAAGTTAATGAAGGCATTCCTAACTTCAATGGCTATTAATTGTTCCTTCTCTTCATTTGAGTTTAATTTCCATGTATTCCCTGCATTAAGAATAATTTGGTTAAAAAAAGAAAGACAGTGGCCTAGGGAAGGTGGCTTGAGAAAGCCAAATGAGGACAACTTCTTCTTGAGATGAAAGAGAGACATCACGATTCATTTTTTATTCATGATCCGTGAGGTCAGGCTTGCCTTTCCCAAACACCAATCACAACAGAAAACTGGAGCCAGACAGCTTGTATCGCCCTCTCACCCATATACTCCACGACCGGAGCCAGGAGGCTGAGGGCATCTGTGCCACCTGGACCTTCCCACTGCTCACAAATGTCTCCTCACGCGTAGTCTCAGGCTCATGCGTCAGCCTCCCTCTGAGGAGATGTTCTGATCACGGCTACGGTTTTTGCTCTCTAGTGATCGTAGTTGCCGCTTGCAGCGCACACAGACTATTCCACTGCTGTCATCGGGGCTCTCCTTGGTCTATTTAATTTGGCTTTACTTTTTGTTGTTAGAATGGAGACTCGAGCCACGGAGCACAGGGAGTTTTGCCCAGCTGCAGAAGTGATTTTATAAAGCTTTTTCCTGGAAAAAGGCTTGGCCTTTAAGAAACTGCACTTTGTCTGCAGGTAGACCACACTGGCAGCACAGACACGTGACTCAAATGGCTAAGGACATGGCAGTTGATGGCTGGTGCGAGAGGCATGTCCCTCTTCTTCACAAGGCTTCTGATGGGTCTACAGTGCTCCAGTGGAAGGCCTCCACATCCAGGAGTATGCGCAGCACACATCGGACTTGACAATTTATATTTTCTTCAAGAGGACACAAGGCTGGGTGGATAGGGAAGGCAGCAGGGTCTGGAACGAGTAGCTGAGGGGTGTGATCAAAGTAAGTTTTTTGAAATTCTCAGAGAAACTAAAACAAAATGAGAAAACCCCACATATTTCACAAGTAATTATAAAATACCTTCTTTATAAAATTGTTTGCTTCATATTTACAGTTGCCTGTTTATTTTGAAAGGCTTTGAACCCTCCTCCCCATCCAGTCTGTTCCCAATGTTTCCTTCCCTCTCCATTGTGAGGGACTGCTTTCCTGACTCCTCACCATGGTGAGACACAGCTTTCCTGCCTTCTCCCATCCTACCCTGGTGACAGTCTAACCAGGCAGAAGGTCCCCACATTCTTTACAGCCCAATACCTGACCCCCCTGTCTTTGAAATTATAGTGTAGAGTGGCCATTTTCAAGGTAAAAGGTCATCCCATCCCATCCCATCCCTTGGAGTCAATGTGCACCCACCTTGTAACTCTGCCTTGGAGAGACAAGGCTGTTTGGGCTACAATCCCTTCATTGCACATGGTCCATATTTTATATTTAGTGTGGAGGTCAAATTTAGGAAAGCAATTCCTCTTAGAACCGGGAGTTGTAATAATCTACCATCTTCTATTGGTGTTGGGGAGAGTAGGCAGTAATGGGTTTATGGGAAGTGCCTGCTGGCCTGTGGGTTTTTTTCCCCCCCGAAGGAGGGGATTGTTCCTGTCAATCTACGTGTTTTAGAATTGGTGGGCTCCCACTGTTTACTATTCAGTAAGCTTTTATTAGATTGTCTCCAAGCACAAAGCAGCAGGGAGAGCACCCTTCTGGACAGGCAGCAGGCTGGATCAATATTGCTAGGCATTACAAATCTTGGGATAAAATAATGCTTCATTTTCCTGTTGGCTCCAGGAGTCCGGGAGACAGTTCTGTCTGAGAGAGGAGGTAGAGAGACTCAGTGACATTAGTATCGTCAGTGTCTACTGAAGGTAGAATTCATGGCTGAGATGGGCGTTGTTAAGATAAGGGTATTTCATTTTACTTTATTTTATCTGAAACAGGGGTTCACTATGTAGACGAGGCTGACCTTGAACTCACAAGACCCACTTGTCTCTGCTTCCTAAATTTGAGGAATAAGGGCGTACACTACCATACCTGGCCTGGAGAATTTATTTTTAAGATAATATTTTACTCTTGTTTGGTGGCTAAAGCTATGAAGGATAGTACTATTGGGCCACAGAAATGGATTGATTTTGCTAACTGTAAATGAAATATTAAAGGAAGACGGCTTAATTTTGTAAATGAACAGGGTGGATGAAAGTTTATCTGTTAGTACACATGTGCATGGAATGAGGCAAAGATGGATCCAATTTAGAAGTCATGTGACCCCGTGCCTTTGCTTTCACCAGCCCCCGGGGTCAAAATGCTCTAAGGAGATGCAGCAGATGAGGGCTATGTGCTTTGTGTCCTGGCTGGGTCAGCCTTGATGGACTCTAGGGGGCAAAGCAAGTATGTTAGGCTTCTGTTGAAAGTTCCATGTCTGTTTTCCCTGCTTATCTGACTGACTGGGATGGAGAAGACTCCTGGACAAAGTCTGGTGATATTTCAGAGATGAGCACTTCTCTCAAATGCTACAACATGTAAAGGCAGGAATGCCACATAAAACCACACAGCCACAGACAGAACTGCGCCCTTAGCCATCACTGTAACTTAAAGTCACTTGTCTAATTCCATAATGATTGTGATAGTTGCTGGCATTGTATGTGGTGTGTGTATGTGTTTTGTATGCATGCATATGTGTGTGTGTGTGTGTGCGTGTGCGTGTGCGTGTGCATGTGCATGTGTGGCATGTGTGTGGTGGCCTGTCATGGTTAGCCTCAACTGTCAACTTGACACAGCCTAGAATCTCCTGAGAGCAATTGTCTTTATCAGGTGGGGCTGTGGACATGTCTGTGAGGGATTGTACTGCTTGGCCTAAACCCAGTAGGTAGCACTACTCCTTGGGCAAGCACTTTAAAAGATGGATACCTCCCCAGTCCCATTACTGATATTATGATTCTTATTGTGTATTATTGATTTAGGCATTTTTATAATATTGTCTCCAAAAATCTCTTGAGATCAAATATTATTATTACCTAGTTTCTTTGCAATCCAGAAAGTAGGTATAAGAAATGAATACTTATTGACTATTTCATGTGCTGGACACAAAGATAACAATTTCTATAGCTATTATTGAAATTTATTCTGTCTTTAAATAAAGCACGTGTTGCTAGTAACTTACCCTGGTGAGTATTTAGACCTAAGTCCAAATATGATCTTGTGCTGGGGCTCATAAAACTTCAGGATTCTAGGTATGGTTTTATAAAAAGAGACAGACAAGGATCGGAGAGATGGCTCAGAGGACCAGAGTTTGGTTCCTAGCACCCACATCATATGGCCTGTAATTTCAGTTGTAGGGGGATCTGATACTTCTGGCTTCCAAAGGCACCTGCACTCAAGTTCACATAATTTAAAATAATGTACATAATTTAAAATAAAATCAATCGGGGGGGGATGGAGAAGCAAGCAGTCAGCAAGCTCCTGTGGGCCTCTCTGAGGCTCTACTCTGTCAAATGCTTTGCTTGGGGTCATAGGATCACACAGCTCCTGTATGGAAGAACCTGCTTTCAGGTAACTGGTCTGCTTCACTCCTGGTTATTCTTCTGTGAGGCCCTTCAGTAAGAACAAACAACACTCCTTCTGAGAACTTTCCCTGTATCCTGAGGAGGCATTTGCCTTATACCCACCTTCAATGCATTTAGAGCTGCAGATATTTGACCTGAGAACAGTTGACAGGTGGAAATATGAGGATTGATGAGCTGGATCCTGGCAGTATTACTCTCTGGCTATAGGGGCCAGGATGTCTGAAGTTTCCATCATACTCAAGGTGAAAGTTTATGGTGTTCCTTGAGGGGCCATGTTGTTCATAGACAGTGGCTGTAACATGTTCTACAAGCAGGCAGAGGAAGCAGCTGTGACTATGAGCTAAACAAGAGTTTTTTATTTATCCTCTGAGCTCTTCCAATGGATTTATTAGTATCTCAATTATTCTTTTTTTAATTTTTTTTTTAATTTTTTTTATTAACTTGAATATTTCTTATATACATTTTGAGTGTTATTCCTTTCCGGTTTCCGGGCAAACATCCCCTCCCCCTTCCTTATGGGTGTTCCCTCCCCACCCCCCCCCATTGCCGCCCTCCCCCCAACAGTGTAGTTCACTGGGGGTTCAATCTTAGCAGGACCCAGGGTTTCCCCTTCCACTGGTGCTCTTACTAGGATATTCATTGCTACCTATGAGGTCAGAGTCCAGGGTCAGTATAGTCTTTAGGTAGGGGCTTAGTCCCTGGAAGCTCTGGTTGCTTGGCATTGTTGTACATATGGGGTCTCGAGCCCCTTCAAGCTCTTTCAGTTCTTTCTCTGATTCCTTCAACGGGGGTCCTATTCTCAGTTCAGTGGTTTGCTGCTGGCATTCGCCTCTGTATTTGCTGTATTCTGGCTGTGTCTCTCAGGAGCGATCTACACTTCTGCACTTCTTTGCTTCATCCATCTTGTCTAATTGGGTGGCTGTATATATATGGGCTACATGTGGGGCAGGCTCTGAATGGGTGTCCCTTCAGTCTCTGTTTTAATCTTTGCCTCTCTTTTCCCTGCCAAGGGTATTCTTATTCCCCTTTTAAAGAAGGAGTGAAGCATTCACATTTTGATCATCCGTCTTGAGTTTCATTTGTTCTAGGCATCTAGGGTAATTCAAGCATTTGGGCTAATAGCCACGAATCAATGAGTGCATACCATGTATGTCTTTCTGTGATTGGGTTAGCTCACTCAGGATGATATTTTCCAGTTCCAACCATTTGCCTACGAATTTCATAAAGTCGTTGTTTTTGATAGCTGAGTAATATTCCATTGTGTAGATGTACCACATTTTCTGTATCCATTCCTTGGTTGAAGGGCATCTGGGTTCTTTCCAGCTTCTGGCTATTATAAATAAGGCTGCGATGAACATAGTGGAGTACGTGTCTTTTTTATATGTTGGGGCATCTTTTGGGTATATGCCCAAGAGAGGTATAGCTGGATCCTCAGGCAGTTCAATGTCCAATTTTCTGAGGAACCTCCAGACTGATTTCCAGAATGGTTGTACCAGTCTGCAACCCCACCAACAATGGAGGAGTGTTCCCCTTTCTCCGCATCCTCGCCAGCATTTGCTGTCACCTGAGTTTTTGATCTTAGCCATTCTCACTGGTGTGAGGTGAAATCTCAGGGTTGTTTTGATTTGCATTTCCCTGATGACTAAAGATGTTGAACATTTCTTTAGGTGTTTCTCAGCCATTCTGCATTCCTCAGCTATGAATTCTTCGTTTAGCTCTGAACCCCATTTTTTAATAGGGTTATTTGTTTCCCTCGGTCTAACTTCTTGAGTTCTTTGTATATTTTGGATATAAGGCCTCTATCTGTTGTAGGATTGGTAAAGATCTTTTCCCAATCTGTTGGTTGCCGTTTTTGTCCTAACCACAGTGTCCTTTGCCTTACAGAAGCTTTGCAGTTTTATGAGATCCCATTTGTCGATTCTTGATCTTAGAGCATAAGCCATTGGTGTTTTGTTCAGGAAATTTTTCCAGTGCCCATGTGTTCCAGATGCTTCCCTAGTTTTTCTTCTATTAGTTTGAGGTGTCTGGTTTGATGTGGAGGTCCTTGATCCACTTGGACTTAAGCTTTGTACAGGGTGATAAGCATGGATCGATCTGCATTCTTCTACATGTTGACCTCCAGTTGAACCAGCACCATTTGCTGAAAATGCTATCTTTTTTCCATTGGATGGATTTGGCTCCTTTGTCAAAAATCAAGTGACCATAGGTGTGTGGGTTCATTTCTGGGTCTTCAATTCTGTTCCATTGGTCTATCTGTCTGTCTCTGTACCAATACCATGCAGTTTTATCACTATTGCTCTGTAATACTGCTTGAGTTCAGGGATAGTGATTCCCCTGAAGTCCTTTTATTGTTGAGGATAGTTTTAGCTATCCTGGGTTTTTTGTTATTCAGATGAATTTGCAAATTGTTCTGTCTAACTCTTTGAAGAATTGGATTGGTATTTTGATGGGGATTGCATTGAATCTGTAGATCGCTTTTTGGTAAAATGGCCATTTTTACTATATTAATCCTGCCAATCCATGAGCATGGGAGATCTTTCCACATTCTGAGGTCTTCTTCAATTTCTTTCTTCAGTGTCTTGAAGTTCTTATTGTACAGATCTTTTACTTGCTTGGTTAAAGTCACACCGAGGTACTTTATATTATTTGGGTCTATTATGAAGGGTGTCGTTTCCCTAATTTCTTTCTCGGCTTGTTTCTCTTTTGTGTAGAGGAAGGCTACTGATTTATTTGAGTTAATTTTATACCCAGCCACTTTGCTGAAGTTGTTTATCAGCTTTAGTAGTTCTCTGGTGGAACTTTTGGGATCACTTAAGTATACTATCATATCATCTGCAAATAGTGATATTTTGACTTCTTCTTTTCGATCTGTATCCCCTTGACCTCCTTTTTGTTGTCTGATTGCTCTGGCTAGAACTTCAAGAACTATATTGAATAAGTAGGGAGAGAGTGGGCAGCCTTGTCTAGTCCCTGATTTTAGTGGGATTGCTTCAAGTTTCTCTCCATTTAGTTTAATGTTAGCCACTGGTTTGCTGTATATGGCTTTTACTATGTTTAGGTATGGGCCTTGAATTCCTATTCTTTCCAGGACTTTTATCATGAAGGGGTGTTGAATTTTGTCAAATGCTTTCTCAGCATCTAATGAAATGATCATGTGGTTTTGTTCTTTCAGTTTGTTTATATAATGGATCACGTTGATGGTTTTCCGTATATTAAACCATCCCTGCATGCCTGGGATGAAGCCTACTTGATCATGGTGGATGATTGTTTTGATGTGCTCTTGGATTCAGTTTGCCAGAATTTTGTTGAGTATTTTTTGCGTCGATGTTCATAAGGGAAATTGGTCTGAAGTTCTCTTTCTTTGTTGGGTCTTTGTGTGGTTTAGGTATAAGAGTAATTGTGGCTTCATAGAAGGAATTCGGTAGTGCTCCATCTGTTTCAATTTTGTGGAATAGTTTGGATAATATTGGTATGAGGTCTTCTATGAAGGTCTGATAGAATTCTGCACTAAACCCGTCTGGACCTGGGCTCTTTTTGGTTGGGAGACCTTTAATGACTGCTTCTATTTCCTTAGGTATCTCAATTATTCTTATTTCTCAATAAATCCTTCTTAAAATGCAAAGATAGTTTGCAAAGATGGGTGTGGTTATCATAGGTTTATAATGAAGGGAGAGACCAGAAGATCTCTGGGGCTTGTTGCAAAGCCAGCTTGTCCTACTTGGTGAGTTCCAGGCCAGGAAACTTACAAAAACAAGATGTATGTCCAAGAACAAGATAGATTTTTCCCCTTCACCATGACACTATGTTCTAAAAGATGTGTTGGTCCTAAGCTAGAGCCCCCAAGTCAATTTTTATCTCTCCCATCCCTTAATTATGCATATCCCTCTATCCTGACTCTGCTCAGTTTAGGTGACTATGTCACCCATTGATCTAGACTACCAATACTTCATGACCTGAATTCTTTGGAGTTTCATAGATGAAATATCACCCCCAGGCTGCTCCTTTGGTGGGTTGCATATGACATAACTACTTATAGACAAAGTAATTTTAATTTGTGTTAAGTAAAGTTAAAAAAAAAGAGCTAGGAGAATTTCCAATCGGAATGATGTAGACGCCCTGGAGGTGGAATGAGTACAGCTTTAGAAGAGCAGGGTCTGACAGATAGAGTAGGAGGAGTAGGGATGTGGGATGGAAATTCTCTTTAAAAGTTGGCCCAGAGATGCATGGCAACTTTTCTTGGTGCTCTCATGTCTACAGACATGAGGATGACCTCAAGCTTGATTCAAGCAACTCTTTCCCTCCATAAGGCATGAGTAGCATTTCCCCAGTTAACAAGTCTTTGTAGTCCAAAGAGAAATTGATATCTGCTGATTGCCCTGTGCTGAACTAAACTTACAAGAGTGCATTAAAATACTTTGTGTGTGAGGCTAAAGGCATTACAAAAATGCATGGGCATCTTGGGCATTAATATTTGATTCAATATCTTTTAGTTGTGCATGGCATATTTTGATGGAAGAGGCGTGTGTAGGGTATAAATACAAATCGGAGAACCACCAGGCCAGAACAAACTTGTCAGCTGACTCCTGTGGGCAGATCCACGAGACATTCCCCTTTGGGTGAAGTTTAACATAATCATAGGTTAACCATACACAATGATGGACTTCAGTATGACATTTCATGCATGTATGCAATGTATTTTGACCATGTTCTTTCCCCATTACTCTCCTGTTCCCCTACCATTCTCTCTGATCCCCTTCTTCTTGTCCGGCCTTCCTTCTATTTTCATGTCTTGTTTTTATTTTGAATGAGTTTTACCAGGGTTCCTTACCGAAATATGGGTGGGCAGTTGTTTACAGAAGCATGACCACCTTACCAATGACTATACCATTAAGAAAAATGTCCCTTTCTCCCAACATCCATTAGCTGCCCATAAGTCGTCAAGGAGGAATAGGGTTTTGTCAGTCCTTCACAACTCCATGAAAGAGTGTTGACAGGCCAAATATTGTGTGTACACAGACATTTTGAGGTTATATAATATAGTAACAAGAACCAAAATGAGATCCCCCCTCCATTATTCATAAAGGGAAACTGTCATTGTTCCTCACGAGGGACCAGGGACTTCTCCAGACCCACATCTACATTTCCTGTGATAAGGGGCATCGATGCATTGACTAAGTTCAAAGACTCATGCTCAGACAATGACGTACATGAACAAAAGAAAATTTCTACATTTTAGGATGCTGTGGAAAGACATAAATAAAGAGCAGTGAACAAGAAAACACCCAAAAAAGTGCTTGAATGAGAAGGCATACACAGAGGAGATGCTGAAGGGGCCTGAGGGGCAAGACTCTCATTCCATTTCATTGAAAATGCCTTTCTTTGAGTCAAATCAACCACCAACTATTGACTATTGGGCACTGTACACATTTTCTTTTTATTTAGAGCAGTCTTTTTCGCTCTGTGAGTGGTTTCTCTTCCCTTTTTTACCTGTCTATTGCTCAGGGCTTGACTGGATTCCACAGAACCCACTCAGGTTAGCAGGGAGTTATTTATTATAACATATTGGAAGCTTATATATTTGGGATGTGAAGGTCAAATGAACTGCAATGAACATGGATGTACAGGTATTTCTATGATGGGACATAGAATGGTTTGGGCATGTGCCCAGGAGTGGTATGGCTAAGTCATAAGTAGTTCTATTTTTAATTTTTTGAGAACACTTTACACTGTTTTCCATAGTACTAACACCACTGTACACTCTAACCAATGATGAGATAACACCGCATCTTTGCCAGCATGTAAGCATGGGTTGTTATTTGTTTTCTTGATAATAATCACTCTTCCTGGAGTATAACGGACTGTCCAACCAATTTTGATTTGCATCCCCCTAAATGTTAGAGATGGTGAACACTAAGTATTGACCGTTTATGTTTCTTCCTTTGAGAACTATCAATTCAGTTTATTAGCCTATTTACTGAGTGAAAATTTATTTGGGGGCATTTACCTTTTGTAGTTCCTTATATGTTATTATAGATATTGAATCCCTGCCCGAAGTGTATCCGGAGAAGGTTTCTCCCTCTACAGTCTCTCAGTTCTCTCTGGTGGTAGTTTTCTTAGGTCAGCAGAAGGTTCTAGTTCTATGCAATCCCATTTGTCCAATTTTGGGGTTAATTCCATCGAGTCCTTTTCAGAAAGTTTTTGCCTGTGCCTGTAATGTGAAGAATTTTTATATGTTTCCTCTGTCAGTTTTGGCATTTAAGATTTTATACTAAACCCATGGACCCATTTTGGAAAGATTTTTTTTTTTAATCTTAAATGAGGGACAGAGCTCTAACTCTAATTTCATTCTCCTGCAGGTAGATATTCAGTTTGGCAGCACAATTTGTTGAATAGGTCCTATTCTCATATACATTTGATACTTTTGTCAAAAATTAGATGTTCATTGCTGTATGGGTGTCTTAGTTACTGTTTCATCACTATAAAGAGACACCATGATCAAAGCAACTCTTATAGAAGAAAGCATTTGACTAGGGGTTTCCTTACAGTTCCTGAGTCCGTGATCATCTTGTCAGGAAGCAGACAGGCATGGTGCTAGAGCAGTAGCTGAGAGCTTTACATCCCAATCTACAGGCAACGGGCATAGACAGACAGACAGACAGATAGAGTGAGCACCTGGGCCTGGGCCTGGCTTGTACTTTTGAAACCTCAAAGACCCCCTTTACCTCCAAGTGACACATTTCCTTCAGCAAGGTCACAACTACTGCAACAAGGTCACATCTCCTAATCCTTCCCACTAGTTCCACTAATTAGGTTCACCCATGGGCCTATGGGGATGTTCTCTAAATGTTCATTTGCTTGCCAATATTGTTACCTTTGTCACTATGGATCTGTAGTGTAACTTGAGATTGGGAATTGTGCTCTAAGGTGAGCAGCCATGTTCTTTCTGCCTAATATTGTTGCAGATCTCTGTTTTTTTTTGTGCTTTTGAATTTTATGATGGATGAATTTTATGCTTCTTTTTCTAGTTCTGGGAAGAACACCACAGGAAGTTTGCTGGAGATTGTGTTGAATCTGTAGGTTAACTTAAATAGTACAGTTAGGCTCACAACATTAATCTTGCTAATGTGTGAGTTAGGAGGTCCTTGATCTACTGTCTTCTTTAGCTCTTTAATTCCTATTTTGTGTCTGAAAGTTTTCATCATAGATACCTTTTATCTTTTTGGTCATCTTTACTCCCAGGTGTTATCTTATTTGATACTATTATGAATGGGCACTTTTTGTAATTTCTTTCTTGGCAAGTATGGTATATAAAAAGGATACTGATTTTGTACCTCTGACTTTTTTGTATGTATCTGATTTAAGAGTTTTATAGTGGAATCCTTAGTGATTGTTTTAAGTATAGAATAATATTATCGGCAGATAGGGATAAATTGATGTCTTCCTCTCCTGTTTGCATTCATTCATATCTTTTACTTGTCCTATTAATGTAGCCAAGATTTTGAATGCTATACTTAGTTTGTGGAGAGAGTAGGTACACTTCCTCAACCTAGGCTTAGAGGTAGTCCTCTTGTCCTTTCCTCTTTTAGTAAAACATTGACTACAGGTTTGCGTGATGCTTTGAATAGGTATGGCCCCCTTAGACTCACATGGAGTAGATGTGGTTTTGTTGGAGGAAATGGGTCACTGTAACAGTGGACTTTGAGGTCTTCTATGGTCAAATTATGTCCAGTGGGGGACACAGACTCCTTCTGCTGCTTGCGGACCAAGAGGTAGAACTCTCAACTCCTGCCCCAGCATCATGCTGGCCTGTGTGCTGTCATGCTTCCTGCCATGATGATAATGGACTAAGCCTGTACAACTGTAAGTTATTCCTAAATTAATGTTGTCCTTTACAAGAGTTGCCATGACCATGATGTCTCTTCATAGCAATAAAACCCCAATTAAGGCATTTTGTTATATACAGCCTAAGTAGACTGAGGTATATTCTTTTTGTTTCTACTTTTTTTAGGGATTTTATTAGAAAGGACATTTAAAATGTGTCAAGTCCTATTTCTGTGTGCTTTGAGATGGCCATGTGATGTATGTTCATAAGTCTATTAATACAATACATTACATTTAGTATTTGCATATATTGAACTAACCTTGCATTTCTGGGATGTCACCAATCTAGTTAAGATATATGAACTTCTTATTATGTTCCTGTATTTGCCAGGGATTTCTCAGTCTTATTTATCTTTTTAAAGAATCAGGTACTTGTTTGGTTGATTCTATAAATTGTCATTTTAATTTCTATTTTATTAAAGTCTATCCCAGTGTTCATTATTGCTTACCATATGTGTACTCACACTTATCACAACTTTTGTCCTAGAACACTCAGGCATTTTATTTATCTATTAATTAATCGATTAATCTATTAATTAATTAATTTATGCTGATTCTTGTTATGGTTGGTAGAGCTTTGGATAGTCTTTTTTTCCTCACCTGCTGAGAATTGGCTGTTTGTTTGACGGGTATGCTGAGTTGTCTTTGTATCACTCCTTTGCTCAGCCATTTCTTCTGCAAAATTTCTTCTCTCGTATGCACTCCTCATGCTTTGTCTTTGTTCCCTGATGTATATGATATTCCTTGTGTGTCATCTGCAATGATGGCTTGCATTGCTTTAATTTATGCTTACCTTGCCATGATAATATTTCCCCATATATTTTGAAAGAAGACTCTGCTGGGTATAGCGATCTTGCTCAACGGTTTACTTTCAGGGCTTGAAGCAGCAGCATAGCACTCCCTGATTTCCTGGCTGTTAGGGTTGTTGACAGGGGATCTGACCATACACCGCTTTTGCCTTGGCTGGCTGGCACCATTGTCCTTTACAGCTCTTACTGTCATTTATTTGCTTTGTGTTTCTGACATACTGATGATAGACATCGAGAAATTCTTCTTGAGTCACAACTAGTTGTAGTTCTGCATGCCTCTTAAATATCTCTTTCTTGTTTTTTAGATTTAAAAAAACCACAATAATTACACTGAATAAATTGTCTTTGTCTTCTCTCTACTCTGTGAATTCTTAGTTTTGGTCTTTTGAACACATGTGAAAGCCCTTGGTAGTTTCAGTCATGCTTATCAATTGATTGTTAAGAATATCTGTTTTAATTTATTTTGACTTCTCTTCCATTCCTAAAATCCATTCTGCTTTGTCATGTCTATAGACAACGTTTCCCAGTGTGCTATTTCACTTTATTGAGAATTTCTGTTTGGTTCTTCTTGAGAGTTTCAATTTCCTCCCTGAAGTTTTTTCTTCATGTTGTTTTGAAAATCTCTTCCAAGTTACTGACCATTTTGCCCACTGTGGTAACTTTCTGGCCTAGGTTCTGAATTGATTTCCTTACTTTGTTCGTCTGCTTATTTGAATTCTTTATATGGTTATTGATCTTTTTTTGAAAGTAGGGCTCTGAAATCTTTTTCTGGCATTTCAGCCATCTCATTATCTGTGGTTTGGGGCATTGAGGAAGTGAGCTTGTGGAGACGTCACGGTGGGCTGTTGTCTTGTATCTTTGTGGGTTTTTTTTTTTTTTTGTTATTGTTGTTGTGTTTTGAACATCTGGTGAGAAGAGTGTGTTATTCAGCTGCTGTTATGTTTTCTCCTATACCTATTATTTGCTTTGCTTATTTTATTTCACATAAGTTCTCCTGGTGAATTTTCCTTACTTGAGATTGTGTTCCCTCCTGCTGTTTGGGGGAGCAGCTGATTGCAGTAATATACAGAAAGATTTAATAGTAACACTGGTGTTGGCTTGCAGTGGGGGGCATGTGTGAAATTCAGTACATCTTGTGTAAGATTCAGTACATCCCCGGTGAAGTTCAGAGCTAGGGAGCTAAGGTGTTGGTTAGAAAAACTGTGCTTTAAAGGTTTTTCTTTTCACAAGAGCTAGGGTATTGATGATATTTAAATAGTGACACTAAGAAGGGATGTGACAAACAGAAAATGGAGTAGAGTATGAATGAGAAGGAAAGCAAAACTGTGTGAGTGAGAGGCCTGAGGACACTGTAGAGGAAGCACTTCGGGGTGTGGGGGGGGGAGAAAAGGAAGAGGGTGTTGTGAGGTCTTGTCTAGTAAAACACAAGTTAAAACAATAATTCAACAAAGAATGAAATTATAAATAAGAATAGAAACAGGAATAAATACAACTAAAAAAATAGAAATAATCAATCTCAGGGCTGGAGAGACGGCTCAACAGCTAATAAGCACATACGGACTGTTCTTCTTGAGGATCCAAGTTTGGTTTCCCAGGGTTCAATACTTTCTTCTGGCCTCTGCACACGCACACCCATGGAAGTAAAAGAGAGTGATGGATCTTCTGGAACTGGAGTATGGGTGGTTGTGAGCCACCATTCAGGTGCTGGGAATTGAAATCTGGGTCCTTTGCTGGGTTGTAAGTGTTTGCAGTATTAGTATTAGTATTAATATTAATATTGCATGCTGGTGTACATGTATCCTCACTTATGTGCAGGACTGAGGGCAATATAACCTTTCTCTCTGTCTCTGTCTGTCTGTCTGTCTGTCTGTCTGTCTGTCTGTCTCTCTCTCTCTCTCTCTCTCTCTCTCTCTCTCTCTCTCTCAGTTGTTCTCTACCTATGTTTTGAGACAGAGTCTTTCACTGAATCTGAATCTCAAGACTTGAATGATTGACCTCTCCAGTACTGGGATCATAAACATGCGTCACCATGTCCTACCCCCTTTTAAAATTTGGGGTTTGAACTCAGGTCCTGTTTTAATTGGCTTTTATTTTATTTTATGCCTTGATAGAACACTGACTAAAATCATCTTGGGGAGGCAAAGGTCTGTTTTTACTTACAATCTACAATCTGGCACTGAGGGAAGCCATGGCAGGAAATCAAGGCAGGAGACTGAGCAGAAACCTCAGAGGAACACTGCTTACTGCTTTACTCCCCATGGTACTGGCCGGTTTTGTGTGTCAGCTTGGTACAAACTAGAGTCATCAGAGAGGAAGAAGCCTCAGTGCAGGAAATGCCTCCATGAGATCCAGCTGTAAGGCATTTCCTCAATTAGTGATCAATGATGGAAGGCCCAGCCCTTTGTGGGCGGTGCCACTACTTGTCTGGTAGCCTTGAGTTCTATGGGAAGGTAGGCAGAGGAAGCTGTGGGAAGCAGTACGCCTCCATGCCCTATGCATCAGCTCCTGCCTCCAGGTTTCAGCCCTGCTTGAATTCCTGTCCTAACTTCCTCTAGTGATGGATTATGACCTGCAAGTCTAAGCCAAATAAACCCTTTCCTTCCCAACTTCCTTTTTGGTCACTCTGCTTCTTTGAAGCAATAAAATCCTGACCAAGACTCATGCCTTGCTCACCTTTAATTATTATACATCTTGGGACCTTCCAGAGGGAACACCACCAACACCGGGCTTGGTCCTTCCACGTTCAATCACCAGCTAAGAAAGGGATCCCTAGTCCTTTTCTCTGTTGGAGGAAATTCTTCCGTTGAGATTCCCTCTTCCAAGATATGTCCAGGTTTGTGTCAAGCTGAGAAAAGTAGCCAAGCATGGGCCTGAATGCTTATAGAACAATAGATTCACTGATCGAATGCCTCTGCAGACCATTGCGGTCTTGAGATAGGCTGGCTGTGAGGACTCTTGAGCCCTCTTGAGGTTTGGTCTATGAACACTCCACTATGAACATAATAGGGAATCATGACGCTCCTGAGTCTCTTAGGAGACTTCCATGACAGCCTCTTGCAACTCCTTCCCTCCTTGAATTCTATGAACAGATTCGTAAGTGAAGAGAAAATCTCAGAAGAGCACATGGAGTTCCTATCTAACCCAGGAAGTACTGGTAGGATGCTGCTTCTCTGGGGTTGGACGCAAGAACCAGTAACGTATAGGCATTTTCTTTAAACTGATCACACTTGTATCTGTAGATTGATGGGGCTAATGCTGTTTGGAAGGATGTCTACTGCCAAATTAGTTAAACTCAATTATAATTATTTGCAAACAATTTCAACTTTTACTGACTTTTAACACATTTGCTTTCTCTTACATTTTTACCTGCCATTTGTAAAACGATGTGCCCGAAGCCATTGAGTTCTCATGTTCATTAGAATTTTAGAAAGATACTTTCATGAAAGCCAAGGTAGGGAACCCCATAAAAACAGTATATACACCAGCAGCCAATGAGCTTGTTAAGGCTATGGAGAGACGCTCTGAACTTCTTTTTAGTACTTGCCTAGAGTCATCAAAGCTCCTTAAAGATTCCACTAATAACTGCTGTTAGCCATTGAGCAGAAGCTTGAAATAACATTCACCGTCGTTTTCTGAACAAAGCCTCTGACCTTAACCCCAGACAAGGACAGCTATCTGGTCAGAGAAACCCAGAGGACAGACAACTAGCTGAAGACTTGCCCTGTAGTGACCAATTCATCCTTCTTTTCTCCAGGATTCCCCAATACAAGCAGAAAGTGGCCTGCTCCTCTCGGACCCTGAGTGAGCTTTCTGTCTGGTCCTGTAATTGAACTCTTCACCAATCACAATGGGTGCAAATTTTATGTCCACAGACCCACCTCTCGTCATTAAGTATTATACTTTTGAGCACACAGACAAAAATCCCTGAAGTTCTGGAAGTGGCACACAAGGTAGGCACAGCTTCCTCATCATTATTTTTAAAATTTATGTATGACAGAAGAATTAATGTGAACAAGCAGAAAATGTCATCTAGGCATTTCCAGGGTGGGTAAAATGACATATTTTCTGGGTTACTATGTCATTTGTGACAGATATATACAAAAAGATCAAAGAGTAAATGAATGAAGAAAACAAGGTAGTCTGTAAATATCTGGTCTTCTTGTAATTGAGACAGTTAACCATAACACTATGAAATAAGACCCCCACAGAACACTTAGTCACAATTGGCAAAAATACTTAAAACTTGTTGTAGAACAGGCAAGGAAGTTAAAATGAGAAATATTCGTAGTGCCGACTCTAAAACCTCTAGTTAATTGTAGATGGAAAGTCTAGATGCTACTGCATGTGACAATGTGACATTAGCAGCCTGATTTAGCCAGGTCACTTGACCATAAGCAGATGGGAGGAGAGGAGAAATTGACATCTAAAATTTATTTCCTTCTCAGATTGTGACACTGGAGAACTGTGAGGCAGGTTGTAACATAACTAAATTGGCTGGTAAAACCAATCACGGCTTTATAGAGTCTACACTAACGCCGGGAAAGATAAACTACAGCGCAGTAGGACAGCAACCAACACGCCAGGGTTAAATGAGAAGAAGAAGTTTCATGACCCTCACTCTTTACAGCCAGCCCTAACAAAATTGGTCACAGCACTTGAGATGCTCAGGCCTCTGGGGTAGAATTGTCAGGCTCTTGGGGGCAGTTGCTCTACGGGGCTATCATGGAGAGCACTTGTGGGGTTGGAACCCACACCTCTGTGACCTTTGGCCTTTTCTGGAATCCCAAATTCAATTTTAAGGTCTCAGGGGGAATAGTTGGACGCCTCTATTACCCGTCTCCCATCCTCCCTTCATCTCTGTTACTCTCTTGGAGTATCCTCCTCTTCAATCCTACTTTTTACCCTGGACTTTTCTCTCCATTTCCCCCATTTGTTGCTGGTGCCTCAGTCCCCTACCTGGTATTTATGCCCCTAACCACAGCCTATTTCCCATCTGGAAACATCACGTGTCTTCTAGACCTCGGAAAGAGCCCACTCATGTCTCCTTTAGAGAATCTCCCATTTCCCACATTTCTTCTGATACGGTTTCTCTTTCTTTTCCCAACATTCCTTCTGTTTTGAAGCTCACACCGAGGGTGGAGGTTTGAGTAAGAATGGCCCCCATAGGCTCGTATGTTTTAATACTTGGTCTCCCAACAGTTGTGCCATGGTGGGGGGACTTAGTTTCAAAAACCCCATGCCATTTCCAGTTAACTCTGTCTGCCTCATATTTGTGAATCAAAATGTCAGCTCTCAGCTATCGCTCTGGCTCCGTGCCTGCCTGCTTGCTGCCTTGTTCTCCCACCATGATGGTCATAGAGTACAGTCCTCTGACACTGTAAGCTGCAAATTAATTTCCTTCTGTAAGTTGTCGTGGCATTTATCACAGAACTTAAAGGAGCAGACACACCAAGCTTCCCAGTGTTCTCTGGGCACGGCTTCCTACTGACATCTCTCTGCTGAACTCACCTCCTCCTTGGCCTTCTCAGTTAGCCTGTCTTCTGGTTTCCTATGAGACCAGCCTAAAACCATCGTTGTTCATTAATAACCGTCCTCTTAGCTGTACCATGTGTGCCTATACTGGTTAGGTTCAGTTTGGGGTTTTGATGCTGGAGATAAAACCTTTTCAGAGGCTTGAGCATCCTCAATCATGTGCTGTCCCAGCCCCATTGATGTTCATGACAGATGTCCCTTACACATGGTCCAGATGCTCAGTCACACTGTTGGGAACATTTACAAAAGTGTACCTCTTCGTGCCCATAGAACTTCATAACTTCTGGTAGCCACTATGTTGCAGGATACCCGTGACTTCAGTTGTTTTTCCTAGCCAGTGCTTCCAGATCTCTGACCAGTTCTAATTCCTTCATAACACAGATTCTGTCCTAATACTTTTCACTAGAGATCACCCCCATGTAACTACCTCAAATCATATACAGAACACAAAGGTTTCCCTGTAAACTTAGTTGTTTTCCACAAAACATTCACTCCTTAATTTCTGCCCTTCTATATACTTCATCTTTCTCTAGACCCCAAGGAGGCATCCTCTTCCTCACTCTCTCACCCAACTCCCATCCCCTGCTCCTCAGCTCAGGAACCTTGCTCTTACCATCTCCCTTTCTTACTGTATTTTTAGATTCCCATTCTCTTGGTGGCTCTTTCCATAGCCTCTAACGTGCAATTTAGTTCTCCAGAGCCTTCTTTTCATTATAGAATATTCTATCATATTTCTGTCATAGCTCAATCTTTACAGGCCAGATATATCCTGCTTTCTAAGCCCATGATAACATGACCTGGGACTGAGACACTGTTCTCATTGAGACTCCTGTGGGGAATCTTGTTCTTGTCTCACAGCAGCCTCTTGGCCGTCTCCAACAGCGGGACACTCCTATTATTTGAAACAATGTTTAATTTTCAATTTATGTACATGGCAGTGTGTGTGCCTGCATGTGTTTGTGTGCACGCTGTGTGAGCAGAATCCCATGGAGGCCGGAAGACTGCATCAGATTCAGAACTACAGGGTGTGGGTGCTGGGCAAGGAACCTGATTCATCTACAAGAGCGGTAGGCGCTCCTAACTGCTGGGTCATCTCCAGTCCCTGCCAAGACTGTGTTGTTGTTGGATCAAAACCACATGTGGCCCGGGGAAGGCCTCAAATCTTTTTGTAGCCAAGGATGATCTCAAATTCCTGAATTTTCAGCCTTCACCTCCTGAATGCTGTGCTCATGTGTGGATGCCGGGTTAATGCAGTGCTCCCCAGGGATCAAGCACAAAGTTTCAGTTATGCTAGGCAAGTACAGTCCCACATACCAAGCTGGACAATGTTATTTGTAAGACTTTTACCTCATTCTTTTTCTTCCTGACAGTATTATGAGACAACCTGATGCACAATTCTGCCTTGCACACACTCTTCTCACTTCTTGGAATTTCTGTCATCTTCTTCCACTTTCTCCAGCTAGGGAAACATATTCCGTGTATCTTTCAAGTTCCAGTTTGGACACAGCTTTTCTAAGCTGCTTTAGCAGACTGAATTTCTCAGTGTAACTTTACTTCTTCTCCAAGTTGAGCTTCCAAAATAACCTCTCCGTTCCAAAGTTTCTGATTTAAAACCAGAAGCACATACATAGGAGAGACCCCACACATCTTTCTTGCTGATGGCTCCTTCACACTGGTCTCTATTGGCACAGGCTGGGGGACTTGATGATTTTGTTCCTTTCTCTCCCTTCTCCTTCTTCTTTATCTTGTCCCTCCATTTGAATGCATTTTTAATTCTCATCGACTCTGCTTAATTACCATTGATCCCCAGCATTGGAGTCAGCCTCTCACTGAAGCCTTTACTATGTTTATTTGGAAACTGTGACTACATTTTATTTCTTCCATGTATTTGTTTATTTATTTATTCATTCTCTTTATATCCTGATATCCTGATCACAGCCCCCACCCCATCCCAGTCTCATGTGCCCCTCCCTCCTTTCCCCTCTTCCTTTTACCTCTGAGAAGGTCCCTTCCTAGGGAACCAACCCACCTTGTACCTCAAGTTATAACTACATTTTAAATCTTTTTCTGACCCTGTCTATGAGAAGGTCATTGGTTTCCCTTGGATGGATTAAATAGATAGAATACAAAAGGCATGACTTCTCATGTTTATGTTTCTGGACATGTCTATGTTTTGTAGGAGTTGAGGATGTAGATTCATGTGTAAGTATGTAGTCATATCAAACAAGAAAAATAAAACAAAACCAACACAGCCACTTTCAAGACTGACTTACAGTTTATGCACATGTGAGTATGGGCCTGCGTGTGTTTGTGTGCACTGTGTGTGGGCAGAATCCTGTGGAGGCCAAAAGACAGCATCAGATTGGCCAGATCAGTGGACTCTCAAATAAGAATCACCTTTTCAGCAGAACAGAATGCCATTTCACCAGGCACTTTTGTTAGGTTCCGATTTATAAATTTTTCAGAAAAAGTATTAACTAAGGAAGTGGACCGTGATGCCACCCC